>NW_026706172.1:0-263910 GCF_029867415.1 Vicia villosa | reverse complement strand
GGAGAATGGGAAACACGCCAACCAGGGCTAATTCCTTACAAAGACTACGCGAGAAGATTGTTACCATTCTTCGACAGGGTAGATTTTCATCACATTCCTCGTGAAGAAAACAATTTGGCTGACGCATTAGCCACACTCTCTTCCATGATTAGGATAAATCATTGGAATGACATTCCTCGGATCGATGTTATGCGCCTGGATAGGCCTGCTCATGTGTTCACAGTAGAAGCAATCATCGACGACAAACCGTGGTATCACGACATCAAGAACTTTCTTCAAAAGCAAGAGTACCCTCTTGGGGCATCAAAGAAAGATAGAAAGACTTTGAGAAAGTTAGCTTGTAGATTCTTCTTGAATGAAGATGTTCTGTACAAGAGAAACTTCGACATGGTTCTGCTCAGATGCGTTGACGGAAAAGAAGCAGAAATACTCATGAGAGAAATACATGAAGGTTCCTTTGGTACTCACACCAATGGACATACCATGACAAGGAAAATACTGAGAGCAGGATATTATTGGCTGACGATGGAGTCAGATTGCTACCAGTACGCAAAGAGGTGTCACAAATGCCAGATCTACGCCGATAAAATTCATGTGCCACCGTCTCTTCTCAACATACTCTCTTCCCCTTGGCCTTTCTCCATGTGGGGAATCGACATGATTGGAATGATCGAACCAAAAGCGTCCAACGGACATCGCTTCATCTTGGTAGCCATAGACTATTTCACCAAATGGGTTGAAGCAGCTTCATATGCAAACGTTACAAGACAAGTTGTCGTCAGGTTTATCAAGAATCACATCATCTGTCGCTACGGCGTTCCTAGCAAGATAATCACTGACAATGGGTCAAATTTGAATAACAAAATGATGAAGGAGCTTTGTGAAGAATTCAAGATCGAACATCACAACTCATCTCCTTACAGACCAAAGATGAATGGAGCTGTAGAAGCAGCTAACAAAAACATCAAGAAAATCATTCAGAAGATGGTCATCACTTACAAAGATTGGCATGAAATGCTCCCGTATGCTCTTCATGGTTACCGTACATCAGTACGTACTTCGACTGGAGCAACTCCTTTCTCCCTTGTATCTGGCATGGAGGCAGTCCTACCTATAGAGGTTGAGATTCCATCAATGAGAGTTTTGATGGAGGCAAAATTAACAGAAGCCGAGTGGTGTCAAAGCAGATTCGATGAATTGAACTTAATCGAAGAAAAGCGCATGACAGCTTTATGCCACGGACAGCTATATCAACAAAGAATGAAGAAAGCTTTCGACAAAAAGGTTCGACCTCGCACAATCAAAGAAGGCGACCTTGTACTCAAAAAGATTCAATCTTTTCTCACAGATTCGAGAGGGAAATGGACTCCCAATTATGACGGCCCCTACGTGGTCAAGAGAGCTTTCTCAGGAGGAGCCTTAATACTCACGACTATGGATGGAGAAGAATTCACCCGTCCTGTGAACGTCGACGCAGTCAAGAAATACTTCGCCTAAATAATTAAAAGAACAGCTCGCTAAGTTGAAAACTCGCAAAGAGCGACTTAGGCAAAAAAGAGCGTCTCGGTGAATCGAAAACCCGAAAGGGCGATTCAGGCAAAAATTAGAGACATAAAAAAATATATATTAATCAATTCCGGTAGACTTAAAACCCGAAAGGGGTAGTTTACGCAAAAGTTAGGGATATATGGCAAGTAACTGTGTTCAGGACACACTTGATCATTCAAAATCCATAGCGGAGTATTCATCAGCAGTAGGTCATCTTCTACGAAGCACGAATACAGCGCAACTCAGAGTGGAGGGGAGAGATAACGGTCGTCACGTTTCATCGTAGCCCTTTTCCCAAAAATTACCAATTTCCAACTTTGTAAATACTCCATGGAATCAAGCATTTGGCTGATTACCATTCCATATATAATAATTTGAGCCTTGTGCTTTTCCTTTGCAATCTAGTCTTATTCTATTTCTTGGAATGCATTTTAAGTTTAAACAGTCAATTTCTTGAAACAAATGTTTTCATAAAAATAAAATGAATTTACTTGCAAAAATAAAGGTGAAATTTCTTTCTAAGGTTTACAAACAATAGGAAGAATGCAAATAGTTGCTCCGAGAACGGTTGAGACTCTGGGAATCAAGTTTTCCCCATGAGGTCGCTTTGCGAACATCTCCCGATGACGGATCTTTACTTCAATTCATATTACTCATTTCGGACAGCGGACAACTGATAACCAGATATTCCCAAGAGAGTTCGAACTACAAGAAGAGGACATCTTCTGATCAACAAGAATTCAAGTCGTATCATAGGATTTTACATCTACGACAATTCTATTCACATTCACTTTACATTCTATCATTGTCATAATATTCATGCATACATTACATCATAATTGCATAGTCGAATCAGGCTTTGATCATGTGAATGCCTAAGTCATTAAGGCATGAACTCAAGTTTCCCCTGCAAGTTCCGGAGAAGCTTTTTCCTTCGAGGCAACAGTTCATACGCAAAGATCTCACCAAGCAAGTCAACAGATGGTTGTCTCCCTCAAGGAGATAGTTTGTTCACTTTTGGAATTCCTCAGCCGAGATTCTCCTGCAAAGCGACATTCAACAGTCTTCTTCAGATAAGATAGTCTGCTTCGCATTTTGGAATTCCCTACAGGTTTGGTATTTCCCCAGCAAGGTCGAGAGATGCCACTTTTTCGTCAAAGAAAATAATTCAGAATCTCCCAGCAGATCGACAAATGATTCCCCAGCAGAATCAGTTGTCATACCCCAAAATTTGCCCACAAATTTGAATCTCACTACTGACGTTTTATTTGCTTCTAACTGCAGTTTTAATTGTATTTGATAAAAAAAAAACCCACAAAAAATAAGTTTTTTTAATTTAACATTTTTTTAAATATCCAATTTTTATTATTACTCACCTTTTATTCAAAAAATCATACATTAAAAAAAAATGAAAAAAGATTTTCTCTTTTTATAGTTTAAACCAGTATTTTCTTAATTAGTTAAATATAGTCTTAAGTCTCAAGTAAAATTGTGGGCTTTTGGCCATTTAAATTAGTTATGGTCCATAATTTTATCTAACCTAATTACCTCTTATAAAAACTAAGGACTAATCCTAATTTTAGGATTCATGATCTTTCTCACGATCACAAGGATTTTTCTGCAGTCGAGTACCATAACCAAGGCCAAAATTTCAAGGAAAAAGCCAAAATCGTTCCATTGGTTACAGCGGATATAAAAGCGATTTGAAGGTTCAAACGTGTTGCTGGAGGGTTGTTGATCATCTCCCAGTCAGAATCGAAGCCCAGAACGCTCGGAATCATCACCTACGAGTTTACGGTTTGGCTTTCATAAACTTGAATCGTTTGGTTTAATTTGTGTATGATAAACAAATTTTGATTGCATATTCACGTTCATGACATCGAATCGAAGTTGTCCATATGATTTAATTGTTGTTTAAGCATATAAATCGGTATCTGCCATGGTTAGGTTGTGAAGGTTTCAAATTGGGGTTTCCCAAAATAGGTAAAATTAGGCCAAACCGATGCCCCTGTCATGTTTAGAAGGTAATTTTAGGATGAACCGTATGCTTACTTGGGATTTATTCATAGTATTTGTCGAGCTTTGATTTGCAGGACCTATGGCAACAAACGAAAAGCGTTGCCAAAAAGTGCTGTGTTCTTGACATTTCCAACGAAGAAGAGGAACAGTGACAAGCGCGCGTTTTGGTTTAAATTTAAAATGTTACTCTGTTTATTTTGACTGTATTTCCATATTGAATCACATTAAGCGCGCAGCATGATTGGCAAAGACAAGGAGCTGCTGGTGGTGGGCACGCTGGTTCGATTCCCAGCCCCAGCGTTTATTTTTACGAATTCATAACTTTCTTGGTCCCATGCGCCTCATGCATGCAAGCCTGCCACACGCCCTCAATGCTCAGCCACAGGATCTTCCCAGCGCAAGATCCAATGTCTCAGAAGGTGTAGTCCACCATACACCATCAGGAGCGCGCCACATACAAGCAGAGCTAAGTCTCTTCCATTTTTATTTTATTTTTTATTTATTATTTATAATATAATCTTTTTATTCATTTATTATTTGTTTTGTCTATTAATATCTATTATAAAAATATGTTAAAAAGTCCCTTTTCACACAATTTAGTTTAATAATATTTATTTAATCTATTTATTTTAATAATAATTTATTTTAAAATGTTTTAAATTAATTTGACTTGTTTAGTTATCTTTATTAATTTTTATATAAATATTAGGGTTAGGATATTTTAATCGAGATTTTATTTTTAATGATTTGATTAATTAGGTTGAAGACCAATAATTAATTAAATCGTTTATTTAAATTCGTACCCTAATCAGGGTTTGCGAAGATCATGCCCTACACTGAATGTTTTTTTATTTATGCCTTTTCAGGGTTACTCTTCAAATGCCTTCCGAATACGCGCCAATCTCAAAACGCGAAGTTAAGTGTTCTATTCAGTCTAATTTAAATTCTATTTGGTTTATTTTTAAAATTAGGGTTTGTTTCGCCTTCATTCTTCTTTTGCCTTGCCTCTTTTCAGGGTTAACCTAAAGGCATCCTCCGACTACCAACCATATCAGGTCAAATGCAAAAAGTTAAGTGCCCTTTATTTGATTACTTATTTCAAATTATTGTCTCGACCTTCTTATTTTAGGGTTAGAGACGTTCGCCTCTGAATTAGCCATACACTCACCCTATTTTTGGTTTGTTTGCCTTTTCAGGGTTCGTTGATCGCCAAAGCTACGAGTTTGGTAACCCTAAACTCTAATCTTTTATTCTTTCTGTTTAATTATTACTTATGTCAAACCCTACTAAGGGATCCGCTGGTTTCATTGTCCCCTCCCCCATATTATTGTTGTTCTTGCCTTATATTATCTGCGTGGTTAGTAAAATAGGGAGTGACAACCACGAATTGAATTTAGAATCGCTAATTTACAAGATAATATAATTGAATATAATCACGTGATTGGTGCACACACGCACGCTTTTGGGTAACCCTCTCTGTTGCCTTGTTGCCTGCTGCCTGTTGCCTTTGTGTTTTTTTGCAGAATAAGCCATGTCCCTCGAATACGAGGATACCTCAGCCATGCTACCTCGATAAATAAAGGTCATACGACCCTAAATGATGCTGCCTTCGATACACAAATATGACCTCGACCCTCGGAAGTTGCCTACGGAAAGAGGCTGAGGTATCTTCTGGCTGCCTACGAATAAGGCTTATTCTGATCCTTGCCTTAGACTACCTGCCCTCCTATGGCATGGGACAGTCTTATGGCAAAGGATGCTTCGACGACCCTTCAACCTCCAAACGAAAGGCTTCCTGCCCTCTTATGGCAAGGATTGACCCTTTCATTCTGAAAGGCTAAAAAGAGACCTATCATCTGAGTTTAAGGTAATTGCCCCTAATTGCCTTGCCATGCTTTATTTTCTATATTCTTTCTCAAAATTCTTCAAAAACTGGCTACGCTCATCTTACGAGCTAGAGTCCATTTTTCCTTTTTCATCTACATTTTCTGAAAACGAGCAAGCAAAGCAATTAAGAGCCCATGGAAAACCATGGATGAAAAGGGTGCCTTACACCTTCCCTTTGCATAAATTACCCCCCGAACTTAGATTTCTTTAAAAGGTTTTTTCTGTTTCTTTTTGCCTTTCTGATTTAGTTTGGATAAAATAAAAGTCGGTGGCGACTCTTGCTTACCGCGACATTCCGATCGATAAAAAGTCAGTTCACCGTATTACAGAACTGGCGACTCTGCTGGGGATCTAATTTCGATAAAAGAGGGGTTACCTTAAAAGTTTAGGATCACTTAATTGTATTCTATTGTTTGCTTTGCTTGCTTTATTTTTCAGGGCTGTTTTGGGAATTAACTGAAGGACGAATCCTACACCCGGATTCAAGTACACTTAAGATTAGGAGTGGCATAGTCATGGCGACCTCTTTCACATATGTGGGAGATGAGTCAATATGAAGTTCACACTTGAGTTAGGACTCCATAGCATATGCACACCTTTCTCAAATGAGGGAGGTCTATGTATGTGTCTGTGGGTGCGCCGGAGCTCAAGGACCTTTAGTTACCCTTAACCCATCCTGGCCTTTAGGAACGTAGTGGGGGGACTACTCTTGACAAATGTTAAGAACTAGTCGCTACCCGATGCTACAATTCAGATAGGTTCTTTCTCAAAGTATCATTGCATGGTGCGAATGCATCATGTCCGAGGGTGCTTTAGAAGGGCTGACAATTCTGGATAACTTGTAGAACCCGTTGCTGAAATCTCCTTATCCATAGAAATACCCTTGGGAAGGACACCTGATCAGACTCCATGCAAGCCTTAAGCCAAAAATTGTGTGACTTGTGTGACTTGTTTGTGTTTACTACTAACCTTCATTTCCTCGCAGGTTTTGTTGAAAGGATTTGTTTATCCTTACCATCTCGCACTAAGTCCAACGAACTACATTCGCATAACATCATGACATCATGACATCATAAGCATAACATGATTTAACTAACCCTTTCAAGGATCTTAGGGATTTAGGGCGCACAATTTCAGGTGCTCTTATCAAGGACTGAACTCTTATTAAGGGGCAAGAGGATTTACTTTCCTCTTGCCACATACCTTCCAATTCAGAGACGTTGTACCTATCAAGGGGCAAGAGGATTTATTTTCCTCTAGCTATGTACCTTCAAATTCAGAAGTTCCCGAGTTAGAGGCGATGACCCACTCGATATGGTGAGCTTGATTCTCAAAGGAGAACATCCAAAAATCCGAGTTCATCCAAAAATCAGAGTTCTTCAAACGAAGAGGCGACCAAATCATTTTTTTTGACGTTGCTAACTAAATTTCCATAGATCCTTGAAAATATTGCATCTGCATTCATAACATTGCATCTCAGGTTTCCACCACAGGTTTCTCACCTCCTCGCTGTTTATTTCAGCATCATGAATCTCGAGCAATCAGTCAAAGACCTTCAAGCTCAGAATGCCCAGTTTCAAGATCTGATCCTGAACTTATCCAAGGGGCAAGATGAACTGAAAGCACTTCTTACCAAGAAGAAGAAGAAAGGCAAGAAGACTCTAGGGAAAAGACTTAGACCTATCCTGCAACTCAGGGATGCCGAAGCCTCTGAAGACAGTGACGAAGATGAGCAAGATGATGAAGCTAGTATCAAAACTGATGCAAAAAGTAATCATGATTCTGCCAAGCCCGCTGAAGAAGAAGAGGACTATGAGGATGAAAATCCAGACGACAAATACAAGCTGCTTGAAGAACGTATGAAAGCCATGGAGATTCAGAAGGTACCTGGGTTGGATTTTGAGGAACTAGGACTCGTCTCTGGAGTTGTCATCCCTCCGAAGTTCAAGATTCCGATTTTTGCTAAATATGACGGAGTCTCCTGTCCTAAGCTACATTTAAGATCATATGTGAGGAAGATTCAACCTCACACCGCCGATAAGAAGCTGTGGATCCACTTCTTCCAGGATAGCTTATCTGGAACTCAACTCGAATGGTACTATCAACTGGAGGGTACTAACATCCGTACCTGGGAAGATTTGGTTGTTGCCTTCTACCAGCAATACCAATACAATGCTGACCTTGCACCAACTCGCATGCAACTACAAAGCATGTCTATGGGACCCGAGGAAAGTTTCAAGGAGTATGCTCAAAAATGGAGAGATATAGCTGGAAGAGTCAAACCCTCCTTGACTGACAGAGAATTGGTTGATATGTTCATGAATACACTGACTGGTCCTTTCTACAGCTATTTACTTGGAAGCTCCTCGTCTGGTTTCACCGATCTCATACTGACTGGAGAACGTGTTGAAAATGGTATCCGAAGCGGAAAAATTCAGGTGGCTACTTCTTCTGGTACTGTGAAAAAGCCATACAATCAGAAGAATGAATCCAACACTGTTGGGGCAGTCCTGGTCTCTAGTCAGGCTCCAACACAACAACAACAAAAAGATCAACGCAAGCAACAAGGTGGCCAACGTACTTGGAAATCAAAACCCAAGAGGTCATTTACCCCACTACACATGCCATTGGCTCAAGCTTTGCAACACTTGCTCGATCGGAGTCTGATAACTCTACTGCCTCCATACTCAGCTCCTGCTAATCCCGTCCCTGGGTACAAGCATCATGCAAGATGTGCTTACCATTCAAATAGTCCTGGTCATGATACAGAAGAGTGTGGGCCTTTGAAACATAAAATTCAAGACTTGGTTGAAGAAGGGATCGTTGAATTTGGGCAACCAGAGAAGCCACACAAAGTCTAAAGGATGGCTATTTAGATCATTAATTTACTCGCATTCGCAATTTCTTTCCTGTTTGTTTAAACATTCGTCTTATGTCAGACTCTATTTATTTTATCATAATCATTAATGCATTGCATATGTTTGTCTTGATTTATTTCTCTTCCTATTTCTATATTAAACTTTGTCTTTACTTATATTTCTTTATGATATTTAACTCTCGCTAAAGCGGTAAGCCTTTTGAGGGAGGATGACGAAAACGATACCGCAACCTCATACAATATGCTTTTGAACAGACTATGCTGACGATGTACAGGCATTGTTTCAATTCCCAAACAGTGGAGATATAAGGATGTTAATCCCTCGTCAACCCCTTTGAGCCTAAGGAGTAGAAGTTTTTTCTTTGCATAATTTAAAACCCTTAATCATAACCTGGGGCAGGGTAGTTACTCAGTTAACTCAATTATCTTAGCTGTTGTCTACACGAACAATGATGGGTTCCCGCAACCATTAAGTCAGGCAGTCAATATCCACCAAAAAAAGAAAACGCTGTCAAGTCAAAACCTATGAAGGAGACTTATCAAAAATTGAAACATCCCGCTGACTGTAACCTCAAAAATATACATTTCAGGCAAAAGTTAGGGATAATAAAGTCAAAAAAGAGGTTACTACAAATCCTCGACAAAGGAAAAATTACAAAAAAAAATGATGACTGCCTGTCCAAACAAACTTTCGGTGCTTCAACCATCATCAAATATCAACATTAAAACTTCAATACCTGCTAGAACTTAAATGCAATGTTAACTGAGCATAAGATCGAAGAACATCACGAAGATTGGGATGGGTACAAATAAACTTTGAGCCTTTATCCTTTGTTTCTTAAACCGTGAACCAAGCCACGTTACAACCCTTGAAAGTCCTAACTGAAGCATGGTTAGTTCAAAAGCGTACTGTCGCAAAAAGGGTATCCTGACTCCTTAAAGTTTACCATAAATCTTGAGTTGATATCATGTTTTTACAAATATCGCTTTCTTACATATTTTGTTCAACTAAAATTGTTTTTAAACTCCAAGACAGACATATGCATTGCATTTTAATGAGTGTCATTATAAAACAATTTTGCTTACGTAATTTCAAATGTTTGGCATCTGGAAGAATCTGCATGGGGCATAATTAATGACTAAAAGTCCTCCAGACAAATAAATTTGCAGAGACGTCTCGCATGCATGACTCAATCAACTAAAAGCTTGTTTACACGAGGGGCATAACAATTCATAGAATCTCTCAGAGGCACTGAAGAAACCAGAGAAGTTAGTGCATCACTGGGGGCATGCCACATCAGTCACAAATCTCAACAAATACTATCTAGCTACTGGCATCAGATGGTGTTAGTATTTGTCTCTCCTTCGAAGTTCGAATTCCGGTAATCTAAAACATCAAGCATATCAGGATACTGAATCCAGGGGCAGGTATACTCCCGCAAGCTAACGACCATACATATGGGGCAATGGAAAGTTGAAATCTCGGAGAATCTTCCCCACAGAGCAGTTTTCATAGCATATCCCCACATAGCAAGTCATCTTCAAGCAATTTCTTCCCAACAGAGACTTTGTTCCCCAACAGAGTTCATACCTCCGATACCGTCGGTTCTCTGACACAAGTTTCTTCTCTAGCATGGTTTATTCAAACTCAAAGTTGCTGCTCAGAAATCGGGTCGGATGTTATGCTTATTTCTCTTGTCCCCAGGATACATCAGGATCAGGTCACTCAAGTCAATCTCATCCCCAAGCGAAGATCAAAAATCCCCAGCTGGATATCATCGAACAAAAGACAGGAATTCTCTTGTCATTATCTCCAGTAGCATACAGAGATTTATTTTCTCAACCAGCAGCTGCTATACAAAAATTATCAATATGCTCCGACTATATAGCCCATCCCTGCAGCATTCATAAATACATGCATAACATACATTACCCTCGTTTATTTCGAGAATCTCAACACATGCATCATAACATTGCATAAAACTAATCTTTCTCTTTCAGGTCATTTCATAATCAAAGGAATATTATCATCCAAGTACGGTGCAAATACCATCGCATCAACGATCTCACCTCAATACAAATACAATTCTGACACTTCGAGCCTTTCTTCAAGGATAATTCAAAAACAATCAAATAACCTCTCATCCTTTCTAGGAACCTTTCTAGGTAATCTTTTCTAAGACGTTTATCATCCTTTCGAGGAACCTTTCTAGGTAATCCTTTCTAAGATAATTCATATCCTTTCTAGGAACCTTTCTAGGTAATCTTTTCTAAGATAACTCATATCCTTTCTAGGAGCCTGTCTAGGTAGTCTTCTCTAAGACGTTTATTAACCTTTCTAGGTAATCTTTTCTAAGATAATTCATATCCTTTCTAGGAACCTTTCTAGGCAATCTTTTCTAAGATAACTCATATCCTTTCTAGGAGCCTGTCTAGGTAGTCTTTTCTAAGACGTTTATTACCCTTTCTAGGTAATCTTTTCTAAGACAATTCATATCCTTTCTAGGAGCCTTTCTAGGTTAGTCCTGTTTAAGACATATCTCAACCTCTCTAGGTAATCTCCCTTTAAAATATTTAACCAACACTTTCTAAGACATCTACTGCCCTTTCAAGGAGCCTCTCAATAATCTTCTACAAAGACACTTTTTCCCGAGCTTTGTTTAAAGCCTAATCTCTTTTACGTCAGTCAATGATCTATCTATTCAGGAACCTCTTCAGGTAGTCTTCCGTAAGACATTACTTCATTTTAATGAATCTCTTCTTCAATCGATGCATATGATCCCGTCTGAAAAGCATCTGCTTTAGAACAACAATTCTTCAAACATCTGATGGCATCTTCAAGCCCATCTCCAACAAGCGCCTTTCAATGCCTCAAGCTCGGATATAGTCTAGCGTACGACTTATCCTGACTTTCGTACTTATCCAGATCAAGTGGCATCTTTAAGCCCATCTCCTACAAAAGGTTCCTTGCTTCAGCTAGGGCAAATTCCTGGGTATTCTAGTGTTCAATCCTCTTCTACCCTCAGATTCCGACTGGCATACAAACCAGTCTACATCTTCAGGTTTAAGATAATTGAACAGGGGCAGCTGTCATACCCCAAAATTTGCCCACGAATTTGAATCTCACTACTGACGTTTTATTTGCTTCTAACTGCAGTTTTAATTGTATTTGATAAAAAAAAACCCACAAAAAATAAGTTTTTTTAATTTAACATTTTTTTAAATATCCAATTTTTATTATTACTCACCTTTTATTCAAAAAATCATACATTAAAAAAAAATGAAAAAAGATTTTCTCTTTTTATAGTTTAAACCAGTATTTTCTTAATTAGTTAAATATAGTCTTAAGTCTCAAGTAAAATTGTGGGCTTTTGGCCATTTAAATTAGTTATGGTCCATAATTTTATCTAACCTAATTACCTCTTATAAAAACTAAGGACTAATCCTAATTTTAGGATTCATGATCTTTCTCACGATCACAAGGATTTTTCTGCAGTCGAGTACCATAACCAAGGCCAAAATTTCAAGGAAAAAGCCAAAATCGTTCCATTGGTTACAGCGGATATAAAAGCGATTTGAAGGTTCAAACGTGTTGCTGGAGGGTTGTTGATCATCTCCCAGTCAGAATCGAAGCCCAGAACGCTCGGAATCATCACCTACGAGTTTACGGTTTGGCTTTCATAAACTTGAATCGTTTGATTTAATTTGTGTATGATAAACAAATTTTGATTGCATATTCACGTTCATGACATCGAATCGAAGTTGTCCATATGATTTAATTGTTGTTTAAGCATATAAATCGGTATCTGCCATGGTTAGGTTGTGAAGGTTTCAAATTGGGGTTTCCCAAAATAGGTAAAATTAGGCCAAACCGATGCCCCTGTCATGTTTAGAAGGTAATTTTAGGATGAACCGTATGCTTACTTGGGATTTATTCATAGTATTTGTCGAGCTTTGATTTGCAGGACCTATGGCAACAAACGAAAAGCGTTGCCAAAAAGTGCTGTGTTCTTGACATTTCCAACGAAGAAGAGGAACAGTGACAAGCGCGCGTTTTGGTTTAAATTTAAAATGTTACTCTGTTTATTTTGACTGTATTTCCATATTGAATCACATTAAGCGCGCAGCATGATTGGCAAAGACAAGGAGCTGCTGGTGGTGGGCACGCTGGTTCGATTCCCAGCCCCAGCGTTTATTTTTACGAATTCATAACTTTCTTGGTCCCATGCGCCTCATGCATGCAAGCCTGCCACACGCCCTCAATGCTCAGCCACAGGATCTTCCCAGCGCAAGATCCAATGTCTCAGAAGGTGTAGTCCACCATACACCATCAGGAGCGCGTCACATACAAGCAGAGCTAAGTCTCTTCCATTTTTATTTTATTTTTTATTTATTATTTATAATATAATCTTTTTATTCATTTATTATTTGTTTTGTCTATTAATATCTATTATAAAAATATGTTAAAAAGTCCCTTTTCACACAATTTAGTTTAATAATATTTATTTAATCTATTTATTTTAATAATAATTTATTTTAAAATGTTTTAAATTAATTTGACTTGTTTAGTTATCTTTATTAATTTTTATATAAATATTAGGGTTAGGATATTTTAATCGAGATTTTATTTTTAATGATTTGATTAATTAGGTTGAAGACCAATAATTAATTAAATCGTTTATTTAAATTCGTACCCTAATCAGGGTTTGCGAAGATCATGCCCTACACTGAATGTTTTTTTATTTATGCCTTTTCAGGGTTACTCTTCAAATGCCTTCCGAATACGCGCCAATCTCAAAACGCGAAGTTAAGTGTTCTATTCAGTCTAATTTAAATTCTATTTGGTTTATTTTTAAAATTAGGGTTTGTTTCGCCTTCATTCTTCTTTTGCCTTGCCTCTTTTCAGGGTTAACCTAAAGGCATCCTCCGACTACCAACCATATCAGGTCAAATGCAAAAAGTTAAGTGCCCTTTATTTGATTACTTATTTCAAATTATTGTCTCGACCTTCTTATTTTAGGGTTAGAGACGTTCGCCTCTGAATTAGCCATACACTCACCCTATTTTTGGTTTGTTTGCCTTTTCAGGGTTCGTTGATCGCCAAAGCTACGAGTTTGGTAACCCTAAACTCTAATCTTTTATTCTTTCTGTTAAATTATTACTTATGTCAAACCCTACTAAGGGATCCGCTGGTTTCATTGTCCCCTCCCCCATATTATTGTTGTTCTTGCCTTATATTATCTGCGTGGTTAGTAAAATAGGGAGTGACAACCACGAATTGAATTTAGAATCGCTAATTTACAAGATAATATAATTGAATATAATCACGTGATTGGTGCACACACGCACGCTTTTGGGTAACCCTCTCTGTTGCCTTGTTGCCTACTGCCTGTTGCCTTTGTGTTTTTTTGCAGAATAAGCCATGTCCCTCGAATACGAGGATACCTCAGCCATGCTACCTCGATAAATAAAGGTCATACGACCCTAAATGATGCTGCCTTCGATACACAAATATGACCTCGACCCTCGGAAGTTGCCTACGGAAAGAGGCTGAGGTATCTTCTGGCTGCCTACGAATAAGGCTTATTCTGATCCTTGCCTTAGACTACCTGCCCTCCTATGGCATGGGACAGTCTTATGGCAAAGGATGCTTCGACGACCCTTCAACCTCCAAACGAAAGGCTTCCTGCCCTCTTATGGCAAGGATTGACCCTTTCATTCTGAAAGGCTAAAAAGAGACCTATCATCTGAGTTTAAGGTAATTGCCCCTAATTGCCTTGCCATGCTTTATTTTCTATATTCTTTCTCAAAATTCTTCAAAAACTGGCTACGCTCATCTTACGAGCTAGAGTCCATTTTTCCTTTTTCATCTACATTTTCTGAAAACGAGCAAGCAAAGCAATTAAGAGCCCATGGAAAACCATGGATGCAAAGGGTGCCTTACACCTTCCCTTTGCATAAATTACCCCCCGAACTTAGATTTCTTTAAAAGGTTTTTTCTGTTTCTTTTTGCCTTTCTGATTTAGTTTGGATAAAATAAAAGTCGGTGGCGACTCTTGCTTACCGCGACATTCCGATCGATAAAAAGTCAGTTCACCGTATTACATCAGTGAATGGTAGTCTTCATCCAGAAGATAGTTCATGATCCCCAGCGGAGTCAACAAATGGTAGTCTTTCCCCAAGGAAAGACAGTTTGTCTGTTAAATACTCAAGAGATCGACAAATGGCAGTTTCTTCAAACAGTTTGTCTGTTTCAGGGATGTTTAGTTCCCCACAGATTCGATAAATGGTAGTTTTCCCCTTAGGAAAACAGTTTGTTGATTCCCCAGGCACCAGTCGACGAATGGCAGTTTCCACCCCGAAAACAGTTCGTCCGCCTTCAAACAAAGTCATTAGCCCCTCAAAAGAGCGCGGGCCCATATGACAATCTTTCAAAGATGCCAAGTCAAAAGGGAAGATGGTGAAGTTTCTTTATTACCATCAAATGGTATCTCATCTCCAAGTGCTGATGAGAAGTTTGATGAGGAAACAACCTTTGAAGTTTCTTTATTACCGTCAAATGGTATCTTACCTCCAAGTGCTGGTAAGAAGTTTGATGAGGAAACAAACCTTTGAAGTTTCTTTATTACCATCAAATGGTATCTCATCTCCAAGTGCTGATGAGAAGTTTGATGAGGAAACAAACCTTTGAAGTTTCTTTATTACCGTCAAATGGTATCTTACCTCCAAGTGCTGATGAGAAGTTTGATGAGGAAACAAACCTTTGAAGTTTCTTTATTACCATCAAATGGTATCTCATCTCCAAGTGCTGATGAGAAGTTTGATGAGGAAACAAACCTTTGAAGTTTCTTTATTACCGTCAAATGGTATCTTACCTCCAAGTGCTGGTAAGAAGTTTGATGAGGAAACAAACCGTTGGAAATTTTCTCTTTATCTGAGATATTGTCCAAACGCAACTAAGACCAGTTTCGAGATATGGACATCCGAAACAAGGGGAGGTTGTTTACCTTTTTCTAAGTGTTAACACTTAGTTAAAAAAGATGGATTGCGCATCCTACATTGCCATCCATTCACTAGAATCCACATCAAGTATTTCTGCAGGAGTTTGTCTCCTCATCCCCCGCCAAGTGCGACAACGGGATCAAATCATGCAAAGATTTTATCATCTCAGGAGCGCCCAAAATTCGGGCATTCTTTGATATTTAAGTCTCTTTTACGCAGGAGAAATCGAGATCTCAATCGCTCTCCCTCCAGATAAAAGAAACTTAAATAGGGGCATCTGTCATACCCTAATTTTTGACCCCCCTGAGATGACATATCTTCAGGATTTTCATCAAGTCAAAGTAAGTACCCAGGGCAGTCTGGCATTTAATCGAGGGTGTTCAAAGACAAGAAAACTCAGGCAAAGGATCAATCCATAGAGGGATTAGTCTCTAATACAATCATAAGACTCAAAAGCCTCATTATTACACCTATGATTGATTAAGACACCCAGTCATCTAAGTACAGGATTACTCAGATCAACAGACTAGGGTTTGGAGCCTATCAAGGACTAAAATCAGGGATCACCTTTGGGAAACCCTAAAAAGCCCCAAGAGACCATTCAAAGACATTAATCATCTTCAAATAACTCTTATGACAAGATCCACTGGACATTACACCTCAATTCAAAGTCTACACTCATCATTGTCCTCTGGTCGACAATTAGGGTTTTTTGACCTAATTCACCAAGATAGTTGACTTTTAATCAGGGCATGGATCCAAAACTCAAGACATGATTCAAGAATCTCTACTACCTCAATATAATCCATTTACATCATTCATTTGAGGAGAAGATCTTGTTTCTACACAAAAAGCCCAAAAAATTCACTTTGTCAGGAAAAGTCAACTGTGTGGGATCATCATTGACTTTTAAGGTTTTTGGTCAAAAAATGACTTTCAAAGATCAATATCATCAATATATGGATGTCAAAGTCATTTGACCAAAGAAATTCAAAGAAATTCATCAAGGAGCAAAAAGTCGGGAATTAGGGTTTTTGAGGGCATAGTGAGAACTCAAAATTTCACCTACACAACTCAAAAAACTTCCAACATGAAAGTTGTAGATCTTGCAAAATAAAACAACATCTCACATAAGAACTTTTTTCAAAAGATCAACCATTTAAGGGTTTTGAAAATTTTGAAGTTTTAGGTCATAAACACTTAGAAAATTTTCTAAGTGTTTTAACCTAGTTTTCATCCAACTTTGGGCTCATTTTTCACAAATTTCCCAAATGATTCTGAAGAAGACATAAACTAATGATTTGAAGTAGATGTTTAGGGCTTTCCAAATTGTGTTCAACCTTCTCCAAATTCAATTTGAGCTAAGAGTTATGCTTGTTCAAAGTTGGCCTCATGAAGTAAAATTATAGGTCATGCATCATTTTTGAACTTTGAAATTTTGTGCACATGACCTCAATTATGGATGCTACACGACCCATAACATATATGAAACAATGCCATGCATTCATTTTCACCATGCCATAAGGATTGAAGAAGATTCTAAAAACAAGAACATGTGATTATGTAATGATTACATTTGTGAATTTATGGCAAATTGATGAATCACCCAAGGAATCTTCTCACCAACCAATTAGAGCTCATTTCTGGCTCAGAATTGTCCCCTAAGATCAAGCAAAATCGAGGGCTAGGGGATTGATCAAATGGAATCAAAATTCTCATCATTGCATAAGAGATATTTGCAAACTTCCTTCATGCTTAAGAAACCAAACTTCTTTCATTAAGCAAGCTCACTCTTCTGCAACTATACTGAACCAATTGCCTATAAATAGAGGCCTCATTCTCATTCAAAAAACACACCAAAGCAACAGAATTCTTGCTTTCTCTTTTCTTTCTTCATACTTAGTTTTTTCAAAGGTCCTTTGGCAAGAAGACTCGGATTCTTCAAACCAAAGCTCTCTCTTTGAAAATAAGTATTCAAACACATTGAGGGAGGCATTTGGAGGTGATCCAAACCTCTGGAACACTGCTGGGTGTGGAGAATCATCATCTCCACCTCTCATTTGGAGCACTTGCAGTTTGAGGACCACAGAACAATTCAGGAGGTTTCAAGCCAAGCCAATCATCCAGGCACACTCCTCAGGTCATAGTGAAGCTAACCAGATGGCTGCAGCTCATCTGTAACTCCAAATTCAACAACCTCCATGTTCACTTGAAGCTGAAATCGAGGGAGGTCCATAGAGCGATTCAGGAGGATTCAAGCTCCAATAAGCATTCAGTTAGCATAATTGAGTCTCAGGGAAGCTATTGAGATCATTCATTCAAGCCCAGGTGCTCTCTATCATCCTCACGACCTCCATTTTCAGAGGTAAGTTTCTGAACCTCACCTCTTTAATTTAAGCACTCTTTGTGATAAAGCTCGATTCTATCTTGTTTAGCATCATCAGAGGATTAAAAACCCTCTATCATCATTCATTTATCTTTCAGTATAGTCATTTAATTTGATTTTTAAAATTTAGGGTTCTTCACGATTTCTGGTAAATTAGTTAGATGTAGTTAATATAAATAGATATTAGTTACATATTTAGATTCGTGAGGAAATTTGGAGTGAAATTCATCTTTACATCATCACGTTTGGTTGAGAAACGAGTAAGTTCAGAAGTTCAAATTTGAAGAGCTTGAGGTTGAAGATGAAGATGGTGGGTGGCGCCATTTTTGGATTCTCAGGGGAGGGTTTAAAATATATTTAACTGAAAGCGTGTTTTAAACGAATACATCGTTTGCCCTAGTGGCCTCACATGCACTCTTAGTCTCCTCATGCCTCAAGTCTGGGGTTCGAATCCCCCTCGCCCCAGACTTTTTATTCCTTTTATTTTTTTCATGGTTTACACGTTTATCTGAAAATATAATGTGTTGGATGTGTATCACTATCACCATGCGCGCGCTGGCCCAGTGGTTTGGTTTTGGGTATGTGACCTAAAGGGCGTGAGTTCAAGCCTTGGTGGAGACATTCCTAATTTTTTATCACTTGTCACACCTATTTTCTTCACAACTTCACACAATTAATTCACCTATCAAACTAAATCATTTTCACTTCATTTTTCATACACCTATTATTTAATATATCTATTTTGTGAATAGTCAAAAAAATCATAAAAATATTATTTATTTCATGAATTTTTATTAGGTTTAAAATAGTATGTTTTTAAGTGTTTTCTTAAATACTTTAAATATATATTGTCACTTTATTTTAACCTAATCATTTTGTAAATAATTTTATGATAAAACCCTAATTGTTTAGGTCTTAATTAGGTAAAAGATCTTTATTTTTACCTTAATTAAGTTGACTTTTGTCAATTTTCAAAACTGTTTTCAATCTCCGAATAAATCAAATGATTAGGGTTTTCAAACAACAAAACCTTGCACCATTCCAAATCATTTTTCAAATTGCTTTTACACCAGTACTGTAAAGTACTGGGCCTCTAATAGAGTGTAAGTCCCAAAAACCTTCTCTTCTTAGCTTGTTTTCAAAACTGTATTTTCAAAATCTTCTTTCTGTTTTCAAAACATTCTTCTGGTATTTGAAGGGCATTATTCCCGGTGAAACTCTTCAGATACCTATGTGACCTTTGTCCATCTTCACTTCTTCTGTTTTCAAAAACCATTAACTGTTTATCATATATATATATTCAACTGTTATCAACAAAACAACAAAAATTACTGTTGAGGCTCTGTACATACTTCTTCAATGGCCTCCACTCCATCCAGGTTAGGCTTTACAAGCTTTCAATTTACAGTCTTTATTTAAATTACTGTCAAATATAAACTGTGCATATATTAGTTTAGAACTACGTTTGAGTATAAACCCTAGGACAGTTAAACTATATATATATATATATATATTATAGGAATATGACCTAGGATTGAGAATGTCTTCCCGGTGAAGGCTCTTTCCTAATTAGAGATCTGTAGTTCAAACCCCCAAGATGAATTATTCCCGGTGAAACATCTTGGCAAAAACCTTAGAATCCAAAAAATATAGGACACATCCACCCAAAGAGGAATTATTCCCGGTGAAACCTCTTACCCATTTGCTTAGAGCCAAAATAAGTTCAAAACTACATAGCTTTCTCTTGTGCTATAACAAGGACCCTCGATTAGCCTCCTCTTGGGCTTTGTACAAGGACCCACAGGCTTCTTAAAAGCATTTCCAGCTTCCTCTTGAGCTTGTATACAAGGACCCATCAGGTTTCTTATAAACATAGGAACAGGTCTTTAGTCACCTTTTAGCCTACCCTGGTGAGTTTCTTCCAATTTAAACCAGACTTTAAACAAGCTAAGTTTGTCTCAATTTTGCATTGAGTACACCTTTTGGAATGAGAGACATGGACAGTCTCTATCACCCTTATCTCCATCAATCTTCCTTAGCAGAGTCTAGGATCTATGTTTATTTTCTCCTCAGCATGTGTCAGCCTTCATCTTGGGCTTTAAACAAGAAGTCTCCATTAGATAATCTTTCTGCCATCCATTTTTCAATCATAAAATCCCTGGAAAGGGTTAGCTTCCACACATTCTTTCATTTTTAATATAAATCCCTGGAAAGGGTTAGCTTCCACACATTCTTTCATTTTTAATATAAATCCCTGGAAAGGGTTAGCCTCCAAAGTCAATTAAAATCAGTCAATCATTTCAATAAAATTCCCTGGAAAGGGTTAGCCTCCAAAGTCAATTATTAAATGTCAATAAATAAAGATTCATTTCTCTTAGGAGATAATTTCTCCAAAAAGAGTCAAAACCCCTGGAAAGGGTCAGCCTCCAAAAACATGATAAAGTCAGTCTTTTAACAGACAAATTCACCAGCTGAGTCAAAATCCCTGGAAAGGGTTAGCTTCCAAAGAAAAACAGTCTTTTAATAAATAAAACCTCCTCAGTAGAGTCAAAACCAACAAAAATAGTTAGCCTCAACCTTGGGCTTCATACAAGGCACCCAAACAATAAAACTCCCCTGTCAAGAGTCAGCCTCAACCTTGGGCATTGTACAAGGCAGATAATAGAGTCTCCCTAGTGAGTTCTTCATCATTCAGTAGCCACAACCTTGGGCTTTGTACAAGGCAGATAAACCATATTTTCATGTGTCAAAGATTCCTAACACCTAGGATCTTTTCCCCATAGAGTCATCCATACTCAGTTTATTTAAGAGTCAGCCACAACCTTGGGCTTTGTACAAGGCAGAAAATAATGTTTTTTTCCTAGCTAGAGTCAGCCACAACCTTGGGCTTTGTACAAGGCACACAAAATAAAGTCATTCATAGTCTCAAAAATTCAATTATCCTCAACAGTTAGCCACAACCTTGGGCTTTGTACAAGGCACATAAATAGAGTCTCCCTAAGTAGAGTCAGCCTCAATTCTGGGCTTTGTACAGAACACAAAAATACCCTGTAATTAATCCCCAGTGGAGTCATCTCCCAGAGTCAATAATATTAATTAATCAATCAAAAAGCCTCAAGCTTGGGCCTCATACAAGCCAGCTAAAGTCAAATCTTTTATACAGTAGATAGACATAGCTTATCTCTATAGAGAGATATTTTTACTACTCTACCACATTCAAACAAACAAACATTTCATTTCAATTTTAATCAAGTCTCCCATTTAGGATTTTGAAAGGCATGAGCTGGCAGTAAAACCCAGACATGTGGTAACTTTCCCTAATTTGGATGAGCATCTTTCTTTCATTTAAGAGGCATTTGACTGGTATACTTGCACATACACAAGTAAGGTCCCCCTCTTGAATGAAATGAATTCAGTTATTCTGTCACTCCTTTAAATGTTTGTGGTAGAATAGTACTAATACCTCTCTGTAGAGATGATTCCATGTCTCTTTACTGTAAACAGAGATTTAATTCAAAGCTTCAACCTTGAGCTTTAAGCAAGGCACCAAAAATAAGTAATTTCCCTAGTTAGTTCCCCGAACTACATTAAGCTCTGACTTCAAATAGGGATATGTAGGCATGAGGTTCACAAGGAATCTCAGCGAGCTAATAAAATACCAAAAATAGTCAGTCTGTCTATCTGTCTGTCTTTCTTTAATCAATTCAATTCCTTCTCCTAATACAAAGGAGAAACTTTCCCAATCATTAGCAGCAAACATAATCACAATGACACAGAGAAGGTTCCTGTAGAGTACTACAGATATGTAGGGTGTTTAAACACTTCCCTATGTATAACCGACCTCCCGGACTCCAGAATTTTTAGTCTAGGTGAAATCCCCACACTTAGCAAACTCCTAGGGTTTAGTTGAGATCTTTTTTCCCCTTTCCTACTCGTAGGACAAATAAGAAAGTTCGTGTGATATCGTAGGAAGAACTGAAACAAAATTCATCCCACCATGGGCGCATTCTCCTTCCAAATTTCGCGTGAAGGGTTTAGCGTGCCGTCCTCCCAAGTGAAACGGGGAGGTAAAGAAAACGAACACCACATGGGCTAGTGGCTCGGAGAACACGACGGCGAGCAGCTCTGATGTTGAAGTTGTTGAGATTCAAAACACGCCCGCCACAGCCGAGGAGGACCATGAGGATTCCCCCGGCTCGGATGCCGAGGGACGGGTTTCTCCAATGCCGCTCTTTAGTTATGAATGTACGGTCGACCTAGACTAGGTAGCCGACGAACCTATGTCGGTCGTTTCCCGATACACCGAATCCTTAAACGGAGCTTGTAGGGAGATCGAGGTTCGGGGAGATGGTGACGAGTTGAACTACCAAGTAGGCTGCCCGTCTCGAGATGAGCGCGTATGTTCTCATTTTGACGGAGACAGTTTTGCTATGTATGAATATGTGTTCAAGGAGCTTGGTTTTCGTCTGCCCTTCTCTGGCTTCCAGACTTCTTTGTTGGCGTTTCTTGCCCTGGCACCCTCTCAATTGCATCCGAACGCCTTCGCCTTTATGCGGGCATTTGAGATTGTCTGCGACTACTTGGGTATCGGTGCTACGACCGCTTTGTTCGGCCGCTGCTTCCGTGTCCAAAGACAGACGGCGGACGGGCGTTATAGCTGGGTCTCCTTTAGAAATGCTGACAGAAAACTTTTCGGGATGTATACCGACTCAGTGAAGGGTTTTAAGGATCGGTATTTCCTCGTCCGTCCGTACAGCCCGGTAGCTTATTCTGATTTGTCTGATATCGTGGAGGTGCGGGATGAGGCCGGCAACTTGGAGAGGGATGAAAACGGGCAGGTAGTGAAGGAGTTCTGCACGGTGTTCCCGTTCTTTTGGTGGAAAGGCCACTTCTCGTCTCCCCCTAAAAATTACGCTTGGAAAGACGGAGAGCTGGACGAGCAGGATACGGCGTCGTATTCGGTTCTCTGCAAGTATGTAGACGGTTTCACCATGTCACAGTGGGTGACGAGGAAAGGGGATCCCGTCTTGGACGAGAATGGTGTGCCGAAGGTAGAGCCGCGGGCCATCAATACTAAGGCCCTGTTATCTTGTCAGACTCCCGAGGAGACCCGTGCGCTGTTAGGTCGTATTTGGGTTATTTTTGTTTTGTCTCTTCTGTTTGGTGTTTTCGCTAACCTGTTTGCTCTCCTTTTCAGATGCTATGCCGGATAAGGAGGACAAGCTCTTGAAGATGGTGACTCAAGACGCGAGGAAGCTTCGGGAGAAAAAGGCCCGGGCGGCGGGTGCCGGTGACAACGCAGGTTCGGCTGGTTCGCCCCGGGTAATCTTGGATGGTGAAAGGACTCCAAAAAGGTCTCGTCCTGCCGAGGGCGCTCGTGAAGAGACGTCGAGCCTTAGGCCCGACCGCGCTTTTGTGCTGCCTCCTTGCTTCAAAGATGGGGGTTACTTTGAGAAGTTTCCTCTAGCAACCTCTCCGGATGAAGCCCGTCGGGTAGAGAAGATGGGATCCCCTGCCCTCCTCAAGCAGCTAGCGAGTGATGGTGCTGCCGTGATAAGGGTTTTGGGGATGGCTCAAGTGTTGGCTAGGGGTGGCCCGGTTTCTGCCGAGGCTCTGAAGAAGGAGGAGTCGGCCAGGAAGCATGCCGAGGACGAGGCGAAAACCTTGAAGGCCGACCGTGAGAAGTTGAAGAAGAAGATTGATGGGGTTCTGAAGCAGAAGGACGTGGAGATTGCGGCGGAGAAAAAGAAACTTGTCGATCTTCAACTGGAACGGGCACCCTCCGCTGACGAGTTCCCGGATGTGGCTGCTCTGAAGTCCAGAGCCGAGCTCGTCGAGAAGATAGACGGGCTGAAGATGAACCTTGCCGAGATGGCTGAAGCTGGGTTCAATTGTGCAGTCCGTCAGCTGAAGCTTCTGAACCCGGGCCTGAAGATGGAAAACATTGGGCTTTCGTCAAAAATTGTGGACGGGGCGCTGGTGCCTGAGTCTCCCGATGACGAAGAGGAGCCTTAGTCTGGGACTGCGTGCCCGTTCTTTGTTGGCCTGCGTGCCTTTGTAATTCGTATGTTAGGCTATGCCCGGATGATTTTTGGGGCCTGCGTGCCCGTCAATTTATTGTAATATTTGGATATCGCCGGCCAATTTGGTCGGCAGTTAATGCTTTACTATTCCGCATTTATGCTTTGATCATCCCAGTGTGTGTTTTAGAATTTTTATTGTTGCATGTTTTGGGTCCGGGTTATGTTTGTTCCGGGAGGTATTCCAACACTTAGGAATATTTTGCTTTTGGATTGTGCTCGGCCGAGGTTGACTGCCCGGGCGTGTGGTGCGCAAAGCAGGTGTGCGCCATGAGCGGGCACGAGACCGCGGTCGGGGCCAAGTGGTCGCAGCGTGAATGGTCCCATCGCGAGCTGGGGTTCTGCCGTATAGGTACTGCCACGGTGGGTCTAGGTGTAGAATCCGCCGTGTAGCCGGTTCTATCCTTTTGATAGGGAGCTCCGACTGTCGCTGTCGTGGAGTGCTCGCGTTCGTACCATGACGCGAATCCATGCCCGGTTTCCTCTCGTGTTCAGGACGAGCGGCCGGGGAGCGTTAGGTTGGGTCTAACTGTAATAGCGTCTGAGTTTTTCAGCATTCCAGGGTCGAGCAAGCTTTTCACCGAGAAGGCTCTCGAGGTAATAGGCGCCATTCTCGGTTTTATCATAAACTCGGTATGGGCCTTCCCAGTTTGGGGCGAGTTTGCCCTCGCGTGAATCTTTCATGTTTCTGCGGAGCACTAGGGCGCCGACTTCGAACTCGCGTTTGAGAACTTTGGCGTTATGGCGTAGAGCTATCTGTTGTTTTAATTTTGCTTCTCAAAGGGAAGACCCTGCTCGGATCTCTTCGACCATATCGAGCTCTTCCCTCATAGCCTTGTCGTTGAGCTCTTCCTCGAGAGGCGACTCGGTCCACCGAGAAGGTTCTCGGATTTCCACGGGGATTACGGCTTCGGTGTCGTAGGTTAACCTAAATGGGGTTTCGCCCGTGCTTGAATGGGGCGTCGTACTATATGCCCAAAGCACACTGTGTAATTCCTCGACCCAAGCTTTCTTAGCCTCGCCGAGTCTCCTTTTTAATCCTCGGAGGATGACTCGGTTGGCTGCTTCGGCTTGCCCGTTTGTTTGGGGGTGTTCAACCGAGGTGAAGTGTTGTTTCGTGCCGAGCTTGGCTACAAACTCTTGGAATTTCTTATCTGTGAATTGGGTGCCATTGTCGGTTATTATCGCCTGTGGAACCCCGAACCGAGCGAGTATGTTCCGTTTATAAAAACGGAGCACGTTTTGGGACATGATTTTGGCGAGCGCTTCGGCTTCTATCCATTTAGTGAAGTAATCTACGACGACCACCAGATATTTGTTTTGGTATGACCCGACTATGAATGGTCCGAGGAGGTCCATTCCCTAGGTTGAGAAGGGCCAGGGTGATGAGAGAGACTTAAGCTCGTTTGGGGGAGCTAAGTGCATGTCGGCATGACGCTGACATTTATCGCATTTTTGGATGTGCTTCTTGGCGTCTTGTTGCATGGTCGG
The DNA here is from genome assembly GCF_029867415.1 of Vicia villosa. Classification (NCBI taxonomy): domain Eukaryota; kingdom Viridiplantae; phylum Streptophyta; class Magnoliopsida; order Fabales; family Fabaceae; genus Vicia; species Vicia villosa. The sequence goes on along the minus strand of NW_026706172.1, from coordinate 238,619 downwards.
CCAGTAATACCCCGCCCTGAGGGCCTTTCTTGCCAATGATCGGCCTCCGAGGTGTTGGCCGCTGATCCCTTCGTGAAGCTCTTGTAGTATCTCGAGTGCTTGCGAGGCGTCGACACATTTGAGGAGAGGAATGGAGAAACCTCGCCAGTATAGTTTGTTCTCGACGATAGTGTACGAGCAGGCTCGTCTTTTGATTGCCGAAGCTTCTTTCGCGTTGGTCGGAAGTTCGTCCCTCGTGAGGAAGTTGTATACCGGGGTCATCCAGCAGTGGTCGTCGCCTATGGCGAGCACTGGTAGGGGTCGTGCGTCCTTGTCTATGCTTGGTAGGGGTGGGAATAGGCCAGGCCGGCCTACAGGGGCCTATAGCCTAGCCTACTTAAGGCCAGGCCAAGCCAGACCTATTTGATAAAAAGGCTAGGCTTGGGCTTTTTTAAAAGCCTATTTAATAAAATAGGCCAGGCCTAGGCTATTAAAAAAGCCTATAGAGCCTTGTAGGCCGGCCTATATTTTCATATATATTAAAATTAGTTTAAATAGGTTAGCCTATATATGCATATATATTAGAAAAAATGTTAAATAGATTGGTCTATATATGCATATATATATTAGAAAAAAAATGCTAAATAGGTCGGTCTAAATGTTCACATATATATATATATATATATATATATATATATATATATATATATATATATATATATATATATATATATATATATATATATATATATATATATATATATATATATATATATATATATATATATATGACCTATAAGGCTGCTTAAGTAATATGAATTAATTGAAAACATTAATAAGAAAGAGGCTTTTAAATAGGCTTTCAGGCCAGGCCAGGCTTTTAAAAAGGCCAGGCCAGGCTGAAAAAACGAGCCTATAGTAGGCCATAGGCCAGACTCAGGCCTTGTAAATTTATCGTAGGCCAGGCCCAGGCCTTATAAAGCCTAGCCTAGCCTAGCCTATTCCCACCCCTAATGCTTGGCCTTGACAGGATTTCCTGGATCACCGACTTGTTTCCGCCTTTCTTTCTCGTGCTCGCGAGTTTGGATAAGACGTCGGCTCGTGAGTTGTGTTCTCGGGGAATATGCTCGACTTCTGCCTTTGCGAATTCTTTCATATTATCTTTGACGAGCGTGAGGTACTCGATGAGTACGTCATTTTTGGCTTGATAATCGCCGCTGATTTGGGACGCGACGAGCTGGGAGTCGGTGTAGATCTTAACTTCCCGAGCACCCACATCTTCGGCGAGTCGTAAGCCCGCTAAGAAGGCTTCGTACTCGGCCTGGTTGTTCGATGTGGTGAAAGATAAAACTAAGGATACTTCGATAATAAGCTCTTCGTCGTTTTCTAGGATAATGCCGGCCCCGCTTCCCGAGCTGCTTGAGGCGCCATCTACGTAGATGGTCCACTTGTTCTCAGCGGGGGCCGGGGAGTTAGCGATTGAGGTCATCTCGGCAATGAAATCTACCAGTGCCTGAGCTTTCAGTGCCTTCCTTCTCTCGTATTGTACGTCGAATTCGGATAGCTCGAGGGACCACTTTAGCATTCTCCCGGCCATGTCTGGTCGGCTGAGGAGTTGCTTGATAGGCTGATCTGTTTGAACGACGATGGTATGGGCGAGGAAGTAGTATCTCAGCCTTCTGGCTGCCGTTATTAGGGCTAGCGCGACTTTCTCGAATTGTTGGTATCGCACCTCGGGTCCTTGCAGGGCTTTGCTGGTGAAGTATACGGGTTTCTGCCCGTCTTCAGTCTCTCGGATCAAGGCCGCGCTGACGGCCTCGTTTGAGACGGCCAGGTAGAGATATAAGGTCTCGTTGTCTCCAGGTCGGGAGAGAACGAGTGGTTTTGAGAGTACTTGCTTAAGGTGGGATAGTGCTCGCTCGCATTCCTCGGACCATTCAAAGGTCGCTTCCTTTCGCAGTAACTTGAAGAATGGGAGAGCGTGTTGGGCGGATTTTGCGACGAAATGGGATAGTGCCGTGAGCATCCCGTTTAGGACTTGGATGGATTTTTTGTTGTTAGGAGTGGGGAGTTCCGAGAATGCTCGGAATTTATCTGGGTTGGCTTCTATTCCTCTTTCGGTTAAGTAGAATCCGAGGAATTTGCCTGCCCGGACACCGAAGGTGCATTTCTCTGGGTTGAAGCGCATCTTGTAGGATCTGGCCTGCTCAAACACTCGCTCGAGATGCGTGGTGTGGTCGGAGTCCTCCCGATATTTGACGATCATGTCATCCATGTATACCTCGAGGGTGTCGCCGATCTCTCCTCGGAATACCTTGTTCATCATCCGTTGGTATGTGGCTCCGGCGTTTTTGAGTCCGAAGGGCATTACGTTGTAGTAATAGTTGCCCGACTCGGTCATGAACGCCGTGCATTGCTTGTCGCATCTCGCCATGGGGATTTGGTTATAACCTTAATAAGCATCCATAAAAAATAATAATTTATAGCCGGCCGAGTTGTCGACCAGCCTATCAATGTTAGGCAATGGATAAGCATCTTTGGGACATGCCCGATTAACATCAGTATAATCAACACACATTCTCCATTTTCCATTAGATTTTTTGACTAGTACAACGTTTGAGAGCCAAGTTGAATACTTGGCCTCGGAAATAAAATTCGCCTCTAAGAGGTCTTTTACAGCTTTCTCGGCAGCCTCCGCTTTCTCGGGAGACTGCCGACGCCTACGTTGAACTACTGCCTTCGCGGCCGGATCAATGGAGAGATGGTGGCAGGCGACCTCAGGGTCGAGTCCGGGCATTTCAGTTGCGCTCCACGCGAACAGGTCGGCGTTGGCTCGAAGGCAGGCCATGAGCTGCTTCCTCGATAGGGCTGGGATATCCTTTACGATCTTCACCGCTTTGTCGGGTTTGTCGCCTAGCGGGACGAGCTCGAAGTCCCCGTCTGGGATAGGTCGGACGGGATGAGCTGTCTTTGGTCGCGTCTCTTCGCCGTTCTTTAGTTCTTCTTCTGTGAAACGAGCGTCGAGATCGATTGAGCTGACGTTGGTCGGTTGATCCTGATCTTCTCGAGGATGCTTGTCTTCGGCCCTTGGTTTCTTGTTGGAGCTGGGTGGAGGGGCGATTAATTGCAACCCTTTCACCGAGGCGTCGAAGATCCTTCTGGAGGCTTCGATGTCGGCGTTGATGGTGGCTACTCGTCCTCTTTTCGTGTAGAACTTCATCTTCAGATGCACGGTTGAGGGGACGGCAGTGAGTTCGGCCAGAGTGGGGCGCCCGATGATGCAGTTGTAGAGGGTCTTGCACTCGATCAGCAAGAATCTTGTCTTGACTTGCCTGGAAGCTTCTCCTTCCCCGAAGGTGACGATCAGTTCGACGTAACCCCAAGGTTTGGTGGTCGCTCCGTTGAAACCCTGGAGGTCGGAGCCCACGTAAGGAGTGAGATGCGAGTCGTCTAGCTGGAGGTTTCGGAAAAGATGGGAATACATGATGTCGACCGAGCTCCCCTCATCGACTAGGACCCGACGGACGTCAAAATTTGCCATCCTTGCTCGGACGAGCAGGGGAATTGTGGCATTCGGGGCTCCGCCGGGCAGCTCTTCCAAATAGAAAGTGATCGGGTCCGATTTCCCTTTGAACTTCTGTAGGGTAGGGCCGAGGTCTGAGTTTGCGCTGATCAACTCATCAAAATTTCTCTTCACTGAGCTGATAGTGAGAGAACCAGGGTCCCCGCCATTGGACACGACCATCGCTGTCGGGAACCCTTCCCACGTGCTGAAGGCAGTTGTTATTTCGCCGGAGGGGATGAAGTCTTCTGGTCGGGTGACGGACAGAGCTACTTGTAGAGGTCTACTGTCCGGTGAGTTACCCTCGTCGGAGTTCTGCGGGTTTTCTCTTCGGGAAGGCTCTCCTTTCTTCGTGTATTTCGAAAGGCGACCTTCCTTAATCAAGGTTTCGATGGCGTCATTGAGATGTACGCATTCGTCAGTCAGATGCCCATGGCTCTTGTGATACTTGCAGTACTTGGATTTGTCGGTCCCCGGTCTGGTAGGGTTGGACTTCGGCAGTCTGACGTTGGAATTCTTGAAGTCGGTGCTTTTACACTCGGCCAGGATCTTCTCGCGCGAGGCGTTCAGGGGAGTATAGTCGCTGAATCGACTGGCTGGTCCTCGTCGCTCTCTTGCGTCGTTGGACCTGTCATCTTTTCTTTTCTCATGTCCCCGGCGTGAGCCCGAGTTATCATGGTTCGAGCTGCGGGCGGCATCATTGCCCCTCGAAGCTTTTATCGCAGCCGCTTCGCCTTCTTCAAAAGCGATGAAGGCTTGGGCCTTGTGGAGGAGGGCGTTCATGGTGTGCAACTTCTCGATTTTTATAGCCTTCTTAAAGTCGCTTCCGGGGAGAAGTCCTCGCTCTAGGAGGTATCTCTTCATGTAGTCGGTCGTCTGTACTTGGACGGCCTCTTTGTTGAACCTGTCGAGGTAATCTCGGAGAGGTTCGTTGATTCCTTGGATTACAGCTTCGAGGTTCGCCTCTGACTTTGGTTGCCGACGGGAGGCTGTGAAATGGCTCAAAAAGAGTTCCTTGAGCTCGGTCCAGGAGTGGATGGAGTTGGGGGGAAGATTCCTGTACCACGTCATTGCTCCTTTCTTGAGTGTGGTCGGAAAGATGCGGCATTTGATGGAGCCTCGGACGACGTGATAATCCATGACGGCTTCGATGCTTCGAATATGGTCATCGGGATCGGTTGTTCCGTCGTACAAGTACAAGGTTGGTGGTTTTTCCATCCCCATTGGGAGACGAGCTCTTCGGATGCTTTCGGATAAGGGGCTGCGGAAGTCTTCCTCGTCGCTTGGTCCCGGAGAGGTCGAGTGTCTGCCTCGCCGGGATTTCACCTGTGTTTTGCTCGGATTTTTGCGGTTGTCCCGAGCAGGGGAACGCTCGTGGGGTTTCAACACAGCTTTGGAACGGCCTCGGGAATCTCGCTCGGGGGAGAGGCTCCTAGGCTCTGTGGTCTCAGGCCTCTGATTCTTCCTGCTCTTTCGTGGTGGAGAGCGGGAATATGACCTCTGACGACGATACCTCTTAGGCGGGGAGCGCGAAGAAGACGGGGAGCGCCGACGATACCTCCTCGGCGGTGAGCGCGAAGAAGAATAGGAACGCGACCGATAGTGTCTCCACGGGGGGGAACGATATCGCTGCTTCCTTCCCAGCTCATGAATGTGGTCACCTTGAAGCCGGATGAGGCGGTTGGTCTTCTGCAGTTCTTTGAGCAAGAGGACGGTGGTGGAGTCGGCTTCCTCGGGGATGTCGTCTTGTTCTTGGTCGTTTCGTAGTGAACTCTTCGCCTCTCGGAGGTATGAGTGAACGAAGAAGCAACCTGCCCGTCTCTGGCGTCAGTTTCGTTCAGGTTCTGAGCCTGCTCGGGTCCATTCTGGGGTTGAGGCTGCTCGTTCCCACCGTTTTGAATTTGTTCGACGTTCTGAAGTTGCTGTCTTCTGTTGGGTTGCGAGGTCTCATGCCTCTGTCCCCTTTGCCCGTCAGCGGTATGCTGCTGCCCTTCCCGCCGATGCCGATGCCGATTCGTCCCCTCAGGGGTGGAACCCTCGATGAGCTGTTGTAGGTGGAAGGGATCAGGGTTTGGGACGTTGGTGTTGTTGTTGTTGTCAGCCATGACGATCGTGAATGGATTAGCTTTGATCTTTGTTTGTTAAAGAAGGGGAAGCAAGTTTCCCACAGAGGGCGCCACTGATCGTACCTGACCAGGAGTATCGTCAAGGCCTGCTCGGACGTTGGATCTTCGTGAAATGAGAAGGGGTGTACCTGCAAGGTACTCCGATGCCAAAGTGAGAAGAGGAGCAAAGGAGAGCAAGTACAAGCTAAAGGTTAGAAAGAAGTGAATACCTGACCCTCTAGTGAAAGAGGGTATTTATAGCCCCAGCGCTGGGCCATGATCTCGCTATTTAGGTCGGATGCCCAGGCCCAATTAGGAGACTTCCAGGTTTTCTGAGCGGAAATATCGGAGGTACGTGAGTGCCCTCTGTCCTGGTTTACCGCTCCGAAGTTTAAGGGGGACGCGGTCTTTTAGGGACCACGTGGGCACCATATTATTCTGAGGGTTGGATGTGAAAAGAGCCCCACGAGGAGCAGGGTCCTCGGTGGAGGGCCTGCTCGTGAAGGGCCGGGTCCTCGGTAGAGAAGAGCTCCGCGGGGGCGTCTCTGCCGGGCGTCAGAAGGTTCACGAGGAAGGTAACGCCGAGCATAATGGAGACGGGCATTCCAGACCCAATAGTGGGTCACAGAGGGATTTGGGCCTCTGAGGTTCAGTGGGCCAGAACTATCTTGGGCCTAGTCTTGGCCCAATCCAAAACAATATATATATATATATATATATATATATATATATATATATATATATATATATATATATATATATCATTTAAAATCTCTGCTTTTTCTATCACTTAAAAATCTCTTTTAAAACTGTCCAGAGATAGGTTGGAGTAACTCCCACTTGGGGTAATAGTTTTTTTATAAAACAAATTGTTAAAGTAAAAATATTTGAGTTTAATTATAGTGCACTGTCAGTGTAATGACTTGTTAAGATACATGGTTGTTATTGATTGACAATGTAAAAATAATTTACACCGTCAGTGCACATCCCCTTTTTTTATAATATTTTAATAAAAAATGTCAGTTTTATATGTTTTTTAAAAGAAAATATATGATTATTTTTCAATGATAAATTAAACATTAATATTTATGTAAAAGCTATTATAAATTTAAATTTACTTAGTATTCTTGTATTAAACATAAGGAAATAGTAAAATACATACAGTTTTTATTTTTTTATTTATATATTTCTCTTTTTATAGAATTAAATTTAAATTTGATAAAATAAATTTGTAAGTTTATACGGTGGTGGTGGTACTGTACGGTTTGAAATATACAAATTAAAAAAAGGTAATGATAATGAAACAAGGCCTAGACACTTAAATTGAGTTTGCAAAATATGGACTTTTTGGGTTGTACCGGTTTTGAAAACTGGATACCCATATACTGCTTTAATATGAAAAGTGGTAATGGTTCAGTTTTTTAAAAAACAATTTGAATTATTCAAAATTGGTGTTATGAAATTCACCAAATCAATATAGAGATGAATGATACATGAAGGAGAGAAAGAGAAGAGAGAAAGCAATATTGTATTATCTTCTTCCAAAAGTACCATTTACATTGCAATATGATCCATATTTATAGTACATGACCAATGACAACCATTAACTCAAGAAATACACAAAGGTTAGGAACTTAAATTATAGGAGTTAAGGAATATAGAAAGATTGGGGAAAATGAACATCCATATCTATTTACTATTATTCATAACACTCCCCCTTGGATGTTCATTGAGGATATGCCTCGTTAAAACCTTACTAGAGAAAACCCAGTGGGAAAAATTCTAGTGAAGGAAAAAGAGTACAATATCCTTTAAATGTGAATTGCCTCGTTAAAAACCATACCAGGAAAACCCAATGAGACAAAACCATGGTGAAGGAAAAAAGAGTGCAAAACATATGTATTTCTCCCCCTCATGCAGACATTTACATGTGAGACGATATTATTTGTAGTAGTTGCTTAAAATTTCTTCTTGGAAGTGATTTCATGGAGTGCTAATAGTTATGCAGGATTTGATGAAGTTGTTGCCATGAGTTGTTTGATAGATCGCCATGAAATGGTTGTACCATCACATGTAAACAAATAACCTCTTTCAGATATACCCTTGTGAGAATCTGACAAGTAACCAGCATCTCTATGATAACGAAGTATATGTTTGACTCCGTTCAAATGTCTTCATGTAGGCGAATAATTGTATCTTCGTAATAGATTGACCACAAACGATATATCGAGACGTGTATATTTAGCAAGATACATTAGTGCTCCAATTGCACTAAGATATGGTACTTAAGAACCAAACAATTTTTGTAATCATTTTCTTGAGGCCTAAAAGGATCTTTCTCTACATCTAATGATCTAACAACCATTAGAGTAGACAATAGATGATATTTGTCCATATAGAATCATTTCAACACTTTCCTATATAGCCTTCTTGATGTACAAATATTCTTTTTTCCAAATGCTCAATTTGCAAACCTAGACATATTTTGTCTTTTCTAGGTCCTTCATCTCAAACTCTTTATTTAAGAAATTTTTAGCTTTTGGAAGCTCTTCAGGAGTTCCAATAATACTTATGTCATCCATATAGACAACTATTATTGCAAATACTTTTCCACGTCATTTTATGAAAATACAAGGACAAATTGAGTTATTATTATATTCATCATTTAGTAAATATTCATTGAGACGATTATACCACATGCATCCAGATTCTTTCATCGCATAGAGAGACTTGTTCAATTTGATGTAGTAGTTTTCTCAAGATCCACAATTACGTGCCTCTGGTATATTGAACCCTCAGGGAGTTTCACGTAAATGTTACTATTAAGTGAACCATATAAATAAGATGTCATAACATTCACCATGTTCAAATTAAGCCCTTCATGTGCTACAAGGCTAATTAAATATCCAAAACCGATTGAATCCACTACAGGTGGATATGTTGTATCAAAATCAATCTTAGGTCTTTGTGAAAATCATTGAGCAATAAATCAAACTTTATATCATTCTTATTTTTGTTTTTCACAAAAACTCATTTATATCACATTAGTTTCACACCTTGAGGTGTTCGGACTACAGGTCCAATAGTGAGTTACTTGTAAAGGGAGTTTAATTCTTCTTCAATTAAATATATTTATTTTGGCCAATTCTCACTTTGTCTACAATCTTTAATAGACTTTGACTTATGATCCTCGTTATCATTGATCACTTTTAGCGCTATATTGTATACAAAGACATTGTCAATATTGACTTTATTTGGTTATCTCAATTTCGATTCCATTCCATTTCATCCATGACATAATTTATCGAGATCTCTTTATTTCATATTTCAAGTACTTGATTTGTTCTTCTGGAACTGAAAATTAAATTAGGTCACAGTGCTCTTAGCATTTTCATATCCTCACTTGGGTCATCTTTAGTTTCTTTTCTTAGTAGAGAAATTTTAACATTGGAACCGACTTTCATACCACGCTTCAGGCGCAGCTACAACTCATTTGCAATATTATATTATCCAATAGGAAATCCACTTTGAGTGGAGTATTATCAGCTGATAATTTATTTCATAGACTTTGCAAATGAATAATATTTTGAACTTTTGGTTCATATTAATTTGTACGAGGATCAAGACAACAATTTATTTTAACTTGTTCATTTGAACTTCTTGTTCATGATTTTAGCTGTTCATTTCCCTCCCCCTAATATTGGGAAAATTAATTTATCAAGTGATAATCAGTCTATTGGGCTGCAATCAAGTATTTGATTATTTTCTCAAATTATATCCTCAAAATTGAGAGTCATATTCATTATATTTTTCCAATATTCTTTCATGACTCATCTTAATGTATTATATTGGAGCAATTGGAATATACACAACACATCCAAATGTTCACTAAGATGAGAAATACTAGAATAAATTAGGGAGGACTAATACATAGTATCTTGTTGGCTTAATGCGAATAAATATCTTAATATCATAGTTTGGGTGTTTCAAATATATAATTTAGAATTGATGATCTCATAAGTATCAACCATATAATTAACTTTATACGTCTAAAGAATGGATCTTCCGGTCCATTTTCTTTTTATGAACATATATTACATGATATTCAATATTAATTTTAATAATATATGTGATACTTATACAAGAATTTTTATAAAATTCAGAAAACAAGAGATCTTAGTCTAATTAGTTGAGAAAATAAATTCACAAACTTCTGGTTGTGAGTAGAGACATAGGCATGATATTTTAGTCGATGCAACAATTAATGTCATAAAAATGCAATTTCTCAAATTTTTATTTTCTTTTAGAAACACACAAATATTGACTGGATTGAATAAACTTCTGGTTCTTCAATACAAATTATTCGCATCATATTATATCCGAGATGACCCAATTGGTTTTATCAACGACACATTTAAGTCTAATTTGTAAACTACTGGTTTACAATGATATGTGCTCCAATTGTACTAATATAAGTGTAGTACAAGCCCGGGGAAAAAAAACGGTAGCTTTTCTTTTACACATTTCCTGTCCAAATTGTGTTGTGTAATACAAAGATATTTGATACCTCCAATATAAGTCAAAACCAATATAATAGTATCTCCGTATTAAACACTTTAATCAAACACATTCATATGAACATATTATCATATAATTATCAAACAATTACCCCTTATAAAATTAAACATATTTAATCATACAATATTATACCACTAAAATTATATCATCATATAATTAATTTTATTTACTATCCTTCAGGGATGGATAAGTTCTTCAAGAACTATAAAAATAATTTATTTTTCTATCCTTCAGGGATGCTTGATAAGTTCTTCAGGAACTATATGAAAAATTTGTTATAAACAATAATCTAAAAAAAATATATAACCATCCTTCTGGGATGCGTTAAAATTATTTGTGTCATTTTTCTGGAATGACAATCTTTTTATGAACATATTACAAATTATGAATTTTTTGATCGATACTAAAAAAATTATGAGATCCTTCTGGGATTCAATAATATTATAGATGGACCCTTTTAAAGGTGATTGAACGTTGAATTCTTCTGGAATTCATGAATTATTTATAAACACAATAATCGATTAAACTCAATCTTTGAATAATAATTTGGAGATAGTTTAATAATAATAATAATAATCTTTTGTTCTACAAATATCACATCATAAACTATTTCCATAAACAACAGTCAAGAAAAATTATTCTTTGTGCAATCCTTCAGGGATGCTTGAATATTAAATTAACACGTGTTAAAATTCAATTCTGGACAAACATATAAAAATGCTTTAATGTTAAATTCTTCCGGAATTTAACAAGAATGATCAAAGAAATATAATATTATTGTACAAGATAAATAAATTTCTCTACAAAATATATAAAAAAAATAAACATATTTATATGAAGAAAAAAATAGTAACAAAATCATGAGTTATATTATATTGGTTCAAATATATTAAGATTAGGAAAATAACGTAGAACCTGGCTATATCATTACTCGCGTTGTAGAGTATCGTGCTGATAACGTGTTATGAAATTCACCAAATCAATATAGAGATGAATGATACATGAAGGAGAGAAAGAGAAGAGAGAAAGCAATATTGTATTATCTTCTTCCAAAAGTACCATTTACATTGCAATATGATCCATATTTATAGTACATGACCAATGACAACCATTAACTCAAGAAATACACAAAGGTTAGGAACTTAAATTATAGGAGTTAAGGAATATAGAAAGATTGGGGAAAATGAACATCCATATCTATTTACTATTATTCATAACAGTTTTCGGTTTTTATTAAATGGTTCTTATTAAATTATGAACCGGTTTTTTTGCACAGCCTATTGAAGAGTAGAGGTTTGTCTCCAAATTCAAGTTTATTAAGATGTGAACTCTTCGTGAGGACTGCGTGACTCTTGCATTCCAATGTCATGTATTCTTGAGAATATACGCTCTTAAAAGTCATCTAGCTCTCTTTGCTTCCCTTCACAATGGCACAATTATGAAATCATAATGTTCAACTGTCTAATATATTGAACTAATTGACAGCATCATCATAGCTACGAAAGGCTAATAAATTCAAAAAATTCTTTCCATCTCCTTATCTGACAATATTTAAAACATGTGTTAAGTCATTAATTATACTTTTGTAAATATGGGCAATACTTGGTTAAAATTGATGGAAGAATCATATTCAATGCAATGAAAAACTATTGCACAAAAACTCCAACATTTGCATCAGTGAATGTTCATAAAATTCATACAAAAGAAATGGAATTGAATACACGCATACACTAACAACACTAGACACAATGAAGAAGGTGAGAAAGATGCAACATAATAATGGAGAAAGCAGTGAGGTCACAAAATCATTCTGGACTACAGAGGGACCTGAGGTGCATTAAGCACTATGTTACACTCTTATGATTCTTCTTGGAACTCTATCAGTTGAAAATGATTAGGTTTGTGCTGTAAAAGAGAAAGCAATTTGCTTGTTTTTGGCTTCACCAAAGTATAGGACACAACAAGATCATACATGCTCTGCTACATTGCTAATTCTCTACGCCTTATTCACACGGATCTTTTGGCCTTCTAACAACTGCAGTTAACAAGTCATCAAATAAATAGCAAATTAGTGTGAGCATTGTAATATACTAAGATATCAGATTTTCATTAAATTGGACATGAAGTTTGGATATCATCAAATATGCAACATTTTTTATCACCTGCAGGACTAATTCAGCCATAGCCTATTTCTATCTTAAACGTGTGGAGTGACATATTCATGAACTTTGTTGAGGGTCTATCTAGATCTCACTAAAAGATACTATCTTGGTGGTAGTTGATAGATTAACTAAATTTTGTACACTTCATCCTAGTTGCGGAAATATTAATTAAAGAGGTAGTAAGATTACACGGATTCCTTCTTCTATAGTTTTGGATAGAGATCGAGTTTTCTTAAGCCAGTTTTGGAAAGATTTGTTTAAGATGGCTGGCACGCAACTAAAGATCCCCGTTGCAAACCAACCACAAACAAAAGTAGTCAATAGTTGATACTTGATTGGAAATTTACCTACGCTTTCGACAGCTTCTAACACGAAGCAATGGCCTCCCTGCCTTCCGTGGGTAGAATTCTGGTTTAATACTAATCTCAACATTTCAACAAGATGCCTCCTTTTAAGGCTTTGTATGGTGAACAAGACACGCCTATGTTAGTTAAGGGAACTATAGTGTCATCTAAAATTTGAGGAACTGAACAGGCTAACTCAACAGAGGGATACTTTACTAATTGATTTAAGAGCTAATTTGTTAATAACTCTAGATCAATTGAGGAAACATGCCAAAATAAAAAGCAAGGAAGTCACTTTAGAGAAGTAACTCTCCACTACATAATGGAGCCAAGAACTTGAAGAATATCAGGATGTCTTAACTTGGAAATAAACAAGAAGGACAGTTAACAACTTACAGCATCGTTGAAAGAAGAGATAGCAGCTTCTACATCCTCATCTGATGAAAACGTAACAAAACCAAAACCGCTAGATTTTGAAGTCCCGGGAACCCGTGAAACCTTGGCACTAAGAGCTTTTCCTTTTTCAGAGAAGAAATTTTTAAGGATATCAGATGTTACATTTTTAGCCAGATTTCCCACATATACCTTGTAGGGACTATCAACAAATTGTGTTTCCTTTTCCTCAGCCTGAAGTGGCAAACTTCCGGTTGTTAAAGGTCTTTCGGTTATATTCACTTTAATCTCCCGCCCTCCAATTTCCTGTCATAAAAACACCAAGTTCATAAGTCCTTTGAGAAACCTAGATCATCGAATGAACATTAGTAAATTCAGCAGTAAAACTTACAGTGCCATTGAGTTTCTCAACTGCTGCGTTTGCATCCTCAACGGTTTTCATTGTTACAAATGCAAAACGACGGCTCTTTTTAGAGTATTTGTCATACATAACCTATGAATAAAAGCATACAAAAAACTTACATTGGCATGGAAGCAAATCACCTAATACCATTTTACCCTAAATTTACTATACTGCATTATCTATGAAGCCTGGACTCGGACACGGATATAAGACACGACACGGACAGATCCCACTAATATAGAAAACACAGGATATATATTTTATATATTACTATAATAATGCAATGAATGAGCACAATTTATAAAGAGTTTAAAATGAGAAGTAAAATTTATATATATTTAGACTAATACTTTCAATAAAAAAAAACATAAATCCACCAAAATAAAATAATACAAATCATACCATAATCACTCCATATTGATAAAAACCATGAAATACCATAAAAATTTATCGTGGAGAAGTGAAATATGAAAGCTAAAAAAACCTTAAATAAAAAATCTGATAATTATTGAGTAGGGTTTTTTTTTTAAATTTAAATTTTTTAGTTGAGGGTGTCCTTTATTTAAAAGGAGGTGTCGTATCTGTATCCGCTGTAATTAAATTATTCTTTTTCTTTGAACGCCTTCTGAAAGACGTGTCGGAGCTTCATAGTGCATTACTAAGGTCACAGGCTTCTCAGTAATTACACATTCAAAAGTACTTTTAAAACACTTCTTAGTAATTACACATTCAAAAGTACTTTTAAAACACTTTTTAGTAATTACACATTCAAAAGTACTTTTAAAACTACTAAGGACTTGTTTGGATAAACAGCTTATTTAAAGCTTATAACACAATTGCTTATTAAAATAAGTGCTTATGAATAAGTACCTCGGCTTTTTCAACAGCGCCATGTTCTTGAACAATCTGAGCGAGTTCATCATTCCCAAGAGTCCTAGGAATGTTACCGATGTAGAGCTTCCTAACAACCGGAGACGCCGCCGTTGCTTGTTCGGAAACCGTTACATATCTCCTAAAACGGCGAGTGAGAGAAGAAGGTGGCGATTTCAAGTTATTGCAGTTTGCGTAAGTGTTGTGAATTGATTTTGGGGGTTGTGTTGAGAGGGAAAGGAAATTGGGTTGTGAGAGGAGAGAAAGAGAAGACATTGTTGTGAAGAGATGGAGTTTGATGAGGATTTGAGGAAGTAACGGGAAAGTTTAGAGGTTTATCTTGTTTGTTATCTTGGTGGTGGTTGTGGTGTTGGATTGGAAATGAGTTTATTTTGTTTAGTGAGGAAATGGAAATGGATTTTTTTTTTTTATAAGTCAAACGTTTTTTTGGGTCGGGTATCAAATACATAATAATTGGATTTAATGAATATGTTGCACGGTCTATGCATCAACCGTTTTCTAATTTACTCCCATTATTTTTTATTATAAGTTATTTTGGAAAAAAATTGTATTTAAATATAAGTCGTTTTACTATTTCAATAAATAATTAATGTTAGTTTTTATATTATATTCTTAAATATTTATTATTCTCTCATTTCAATTATATAAATTTATCTTCCACATGTCATTAATGAAGGATAATTTTGTAAAAATTTTTATAATTTCTCATTTTCATACAACAATTATTATTTTTCTTAATATGTATGAAAAATCTAAAACAACTTATAATAAAAAACGGAGAGAGTATATAATAACAATAGAAAAATAAAGATGCCTTGAGTTAATTAATTACGATCTCGTGCGAAATTAAAGTGAAGTTTTTAAATTATTTATATGAAATAGCATGATGATATATTCTACCGGGATAAAAGTTATATCTTCACTATAATAAGAAATTAATAAGAAATTTAATTGGTGCTCTGGGGTATTTTTAATTTAATTGGTGCTAAGGAGGATACCTCTGATAGATAGATGTAGGAGGCATGCCACATCATCAAGGGTGATGATAATCTCACCACGAGGTAGATGAAATGAAGAAGTCTCTAGATGTCATCTCTCTGCAAATGCCGCCAGCATTCCGTTATGTATCGTCCCGTAGCCGAGCTGACAGAGGTCTCTCATGCCAGGAGCTGATAGTACCTCCTGAAATCACTGTTGGTCAGGCTGCACGAGATCCTTAATCTTCCGTCTACGGTTGTAGAACCTTTGGGGATCCCTCTCCTAAAATTTTAAAAAAATAAAAATGGTTATTAATAAGAAAGGTCAGAAACAGAAGAAAATAAATTAATAAGTAATTACCAAAGAAAAATTACATCTCAATCCCAAATACGCATGGCTGCATGATTTGCATATCAAGTCAACAATGCCCCCCGGGTACCGTACAGGCTCCGGCACCGGATCATTCTCGTGCAACTCCGGAGGTGGCACATTCGTAGAAGCAGAAGAACTTCCCCGACGACGTCTGCGGGGGGTGGCATTTGTGAGGAACCCTTAAGATCATCCTGAGGCCTTCGTGGTGCAGTAGTACATGGGGAAGGAAAATCCAGTGGAACGGACGGAGAAGACCCGACTGGGGCAGGTGTATCAGATGTAAAAGGTGCATCAGGTGGAACAACAGCTTCATTAGTGACTTGAGATACTGCATGCGTCCGTTCTCGCCGCACGGATACGTGCTGTGCAGTCCTCCCACGAAAGTCCCTATCTTGGCTGTGGGTTATGATGTCTGCAAGAAAGTCCCTATCTCGAGTTAGATACTGTGTATTTATTAATAAACAACAAAAGAAAAACAGACAATTACTCTTCTCTAGACGCACCTACGGAAGTACCTTAGTTTCAAAAACTTTGGTGATTCCGCAGATGCATCTACGGAATGCCCTAACATTCATCTCTTCCGTAGATGCATTTACAGAATGCCATAACATTCATTTTTGTGGCTTGATCATCTGTTTTAAACCTCAAACAACACCTACACTATCTCTAAATTATATTTCTAAACATATCCAATCATTTCTACACCTAAATATCGAATTATAATTCGATTTTACAAATACTCTAAGATAACTCAAAATGTCGAAAACTTACCGACTAAATAGAGATTTTAACTTGATGGAATATGTTGATACTTGATGTTGATAATGTAGGCCTAACTCGGGAGAAAGAAATTTGAAGTTTGATATTTGGGGTTTAGAGAGTTTGAGACTGTTTGAGAGTTAAAAGTTTGAAATGAAGAGAATGAGGCAGGGGAAATGTCTGACGCGAGTTATAACGTCAAATTTTTCTATAGATGCATCTACCGAAGTGTTTGGTATGTGCATCTACGGAACGAAACAACGTTAAACAAAATAAAAGGTACTTCCGAAGATTTATCTACGAAAACACGAAGACATTTTTTCCAATTCGATGGTGCATAATAGACTCATGGGGTGGGATGAGAAATTATCGTCATAAAAAACTCACCTAATTAGACTTGATTGTAAGGTGAATTTCCATACACATATGCAACATTTCTCACTTTGTTAATATTGAAAAGGTTAGCTATGAGCATTATATGCGTGAACAGAACGGATATACAAGTTTATAAATAAGTTTATAAATATAAATTTATTCTTTTTTCGTGTATTTTCAATTTTGGTTTTTCAAACAGTAAAGCGGAATTCATAAGCAAAAGCAAAACCACTTTTACTAGTTTTAATTTTTTAATTTGAACTTAATTGTATAGCATGATTAAGGACAACACTGTTTGGATTATTGGAAATGGTAAAAAGGTCAATTTCTGGTTGGATCATTGGACAGGAGAGCCTTTAGCAAGTAAATTCAAGATTCCTGTTCAATTCCATGCAAACCTTGTTTCTAAGGTGGCTGATTATTGGAAGGATAACCAGTGGTCCCTCCCTGATAATCTGTTGCTTTCCAGACCTAACATTATGTCAACAATCTCCATTTATTCAATCTATGATTTAGACAAGGATAACTTGCTGACTTGGAAGAATGTGGAGAATGGATACCTAACTATACAACATGCCTACAAGCTATTGATGCAAACAACAACAGATAAGATGTTATCCTTCCCTTGGGACACGGATGCAGCTCCAGCTCACTCAATGTTATGTTGGAGACTCCTTCACAATAAAATTCCAACTGATGAGAACTTGAAGCTAAGAGGTTTCTCTTTTCCCTCTATATGCTCACTCTGTTATGACTAGACTGAATCTTCCTCCCATCTATTTTTCGAGTGCCAGTTTTCTAAAAACATCTGGACATGGCCCAGTGCTTTTCTCTCTTGCCTGATCCCCATTAATTCGATTAAGGACCGTTTCCTTGTCTTAGAAAGGCCGTGGAGTCCTCAAGCTAGGGCAGTGGCAAAAGCTACCATTTTGCATACTTTGTAACTGATTTGGCAAGCCCACAATATGTTTCGGTTTGAGAATAAACTTATCCAATGGAAGTCTTGTGTTAGCAGCATCATGGCTAGAGCTAAATTGGTAGATAACTTAACTAAGAAGAAAGCCGATGATTCCATGCTCAGTTTCACTTTTCTTAATATTTTTGACATTAACATCAATCACCGGGATACGATAGCTATGATTGATGTTATTTGGTGTCCTCCGCTCTTTGGTTGGATCAAGTGTAACGTTGACGGAAAGGCTGCAGGTTCTTTGGCTGCCTGTGGTGGGATATTTCGCGACTGGCATGCTAATCACATATTGAGCTTCAGTGCGTTTATTGGTGAAGGATCCCTGGTTGTGGCGGAATTTATGGCTACTGTTATGGCAATTGAGAAAACAAAGATGATGAAGTGGAATAAATTATGGATTGAGACGGGTTGTAAATTGGTTGTTTTAGCCTTCTCTAATAGCAACTTAGTGCCTTGGAAATTAAAATCTCTTTGGCTTATGTGTTGGGATTACACGCTTAGCATTGATTTTAGGATCACTCACATCTACCGGGAAGCCAATTTTTGTGCGGATTTCTGGGTGAATATTGGCTTTAACAGCAAAGCGATTACTTGGCTTAGTTATGTACATAGGGAGATTACAAAGGATTACTTGTTAGACATGAAAGGTACCCCTAAGTTTTGGCTTGGTCCTCCTCTTATGTTGTAATCCTCTTTTTTGTTTTAATATATTTCTCCCTTTTGTTAAAAAAAAATGATATGTACAAAAGTGTAAAAATATTTTATAGAGAGTATGTTTTTGGCCTCTAGAAAATTATAAAATTTTGTTTTTAGTCTCTATTAAAAAAATGACATGTTTTGGTCCCACAATTATTATGTACATAATTTTAGTTTCTGTTATTAAAACAGTGTGTATTTTTAAATGATTATTTTACAGAAATGTTTTGAACATTATAAAAAGTTCTTAAAAAAAACTCAAAATTTGATATCAATGTCAAGATTTACATATTTTGAAAAAAAAATCCAAATAACCATGTTTAATAATTTATTTACACCAAAAACCATCTTTTCGGAAAAATTACCTGTATGACCAGGTTTCAGAGGTGGTCTCCACATAGGAGCCACCTCTGGTGGCGCCAAAGACCATTTGCCCATAACTCATGCGCCACCCCATGTGGCATCAATGTGTGTTTTTGCCTTTTAAGCCACCTAGGGTGGCGCCTATATGCATTCATATTTTTTTTTTGTTTTTTTTTTTATTGTTTATATACTATTTTTTTAAAATTTTTTTTGTTATTTATTAATAAAATTGTTTTTAACACAAATAAATAAATTATATTTTGTTTTTTGATTTTTTAAAAATTGTTTTAACAATTAAATAAATAATGAAACACCACATGTCATTCATTCCAAACATTACAAATACAAGAAATGCAGAAACAACATTACAAATACGGTCATACAGTTCAAACATTACAAATACGGTAAAAAAAAGAAAATTTATAAAACATGGATATTATGCTATTCACGACCCCTCCGACCATGACCCCTCCGACCCGGCGCCGGACCATGACCCCTCTCACCGCCAGTTCCGCAATCTGGAACTATTCGAATCCGGTTTGAAGGATCTCGACGACCCACTTCTCCACGACCCCCCTATTCCTTGGTTGTTCTTGTTGTGTCTGGGTAGGTGGTCCTCGGATTAGCCCCTCCATGCGCTCATTGGACATGTATTCTTGTATGTTGCTGTCAAATAGTCGGGTCCCCATGCCCTCAAAGATTGGTCTTGGCGGTGGAGTTGCGTCATATGGTCGGTAAAACCCAGCGCTTGATTGGCCTTGGAAAAATGGCATTGTTTGTTGGGGTGTGGTGTACCCATATTGTTGGTGTTGTGGAAATTGGGGTGTGGGGTATCCATGTTGTTGGTACTGTGACGATTGAGTGGTCATTTGTTCGTTTGGGTCGTAATCGTCATCTAGACCCATGTCGGGGCTGGGTTGCCTATTGTAGTTGGAGGGGCCGGCGTCGCCGTGTTGTTGAGTGAAGCCCCATGATTGTTGCTGGATGGGTTGCCTAGTGGAGGTGGAGGGGCCGGCGTCGTAGTGTTGTTGGGTGAAGCCCCAAGATTGTTGTTGGACGGGTAGCCTAGTGGAGGGGTCGGCGTCATGGAGTTGTTGGGTGAAGCCCCATGATTGTTGTTGGATGGGTTGACTTTGGTAGGGCGTTGTTGGTGTTGTTTGATATTCCTCATGGTCAGGTTGTTCGGATGTTTGGCGTTGTCGGCGTTGTTGGCGTTGTTGGCGTTGTTGGGGTGGTTGTTGTGCGTATTGTTGTTGGCGGGGGTCGTGTAGGTAGTAGGGGTCGGACACATACATATCGGGGGTTGTGACTGTTCTAAACCAAGCAACGTATCCTGCGGTTGGAAACATGGGGAGTTGGGCAACAGGGAATTGTAGCAGACGGCTGCGACGCTGCTTCCACATCTCACAAAATTCAGGTGCGAATGTACGATAATCTGCGTGGTCCCATTGATTGTTAACTCTTTTAATATGCCAGCGACCCAAATCAGTGGGGGGATCCAGGATTGGTTGATGCATGCCAAACTGCAGTCTCACACGATAAGATTGGTGCATCTCCACGATGTTGAACCTTATTATAGGTGTCACTGCAGTCCAAACTTCCCGGTCACTCTCGTTTGGCTCATGGTCTAGCAACAAGTATGGTCTCCAATTAAACTGCGTAGGAGAAAAAATAACATATTATTAAAAAAGATGATGGATTGTAATACATCTATATGATCATATAAAAGTTTAGCGGTAATACATCTTCAGCTCGGAGGTGATCAATTAGGTCCCAATACAAAATAACACTCCCCCTCGGATTCTTACTGTAATCCAATTTAGGACCACAGAACCTAACAAAAAAAGAGCAAAAATGTTATTTCAGATTTTTATGTAAAAGAGAGTTAGCGTTCAAGGGATAGCTTTGAAAAAGACGTACCTTGTTGCATAAGGGAACGTGTAGTTGTTCCTGCCTGCAGGGGATAGCGTTGGCAGTCTCCACCAACCCCATACTTGTAGGAGGAACGCACATCCATAGAAGGTGCACTTGTCGGCAACCGCGTCCTTACAAAGAGATTGGTATAACATCGCCAAAACGGCGGACCCCCAACTATATTTCCTAATCTTGCTAATACTATCAAATTTACTTAAATAAAAAAAGTTGCCAGTGTTACCTGTCGACTCCGGGAATAAAAGGTTACCAAACATCAGCATTATATAGACCTTAGTCATTAACCAAACATGCTCCTCGGTAGAGTTGTCCATCAATACGAGTTCATCATAATAATCTCTAAGGGAGACCAGACTGATACCCTGGCCTCTTGCACCTTGAGTAGGCACAACTAGATCTCTTCCCAACACTCTCTCACATAGTGAATTAGCGTGTTGAACAGGTCCATTAACAGCCTTGCCATCAATGGGCAAACCAAGCAACATATAAACATCTTCTAGAGTAACAGTACACTCACCTATTGGAAGATGAAACGTGTGGGTTTCAGGCCTCCATCTCTCTTGTAAGGCAAGGATGAATTTTCTGTCTATAGTGTTGTTGTGCATTTTTATGATATATCTGAAGCCACATGCTTGTAGATTCGGAATAATCCTCTCGTCGGGTTCAACATAAGCATGAGACCGTGTACGGAACCGGTCAACAACCTAAGAACCACAAATAAATCGATTAAACTGGATGTCATATACGCATAGATGTTTAGAAATAAATAAGTATGAACTTACAAATGTCGCCAAGTTTGGTCTAGTTCCTCTGTGTGTTTCACCCATGGTAAGAAGTTGTTGAGCCATTTTCAAGAACTCTTTAACTTTTCTGCGGATTTGAAAATGCAAAGTGGTTTTTGAAATAACAGATGCAATGTTGGTGAAAAGAGAGTAATCTATGAGAGTATTTATAGAGGGGGTGGTGGTTGCTGATGTTTAGTGCATGATAGCCAAGTGGTGAGCATGCATGAGATACAGATCTCAAAGTGATAAAGATGGGTTCACATGCATTTTGTGCTTTGGCAGACTAGACTAGGTCTGTATCCCGTGTTCTGTGCTGAATTGACTATGCATTCTGTGTTTTGACAGAATAGACTAGGCCTGCGTCCCGTGTTCTGTGCTGAATTGATCAA
The DNA here is from genome assembly GCF_029867415.1 of Vicia villosa. NCBI lineage: Eukaryota > Viridiplantae > Streptophyta > Magnoliopsida > Fabales > Fabaceae > Vicia > Vicia villosa. The sequence continues at coordinate 216,583 of NW_026706172.1, read as the reverse complement.
GCATGCATGCATACAATATTTCCTATCACATGCTGGCAGAATATATTAGGGTTTTGCGTGGGGACCACTTAGCAAAATTAGGGCAAAAAAAATTAAAAAAAAAAAGAATCTAACACTAATGCGCCACCCCAGGTGGCGCCATTCTGTTAAAATTTGCACTAATGCGCCACCCCAGGTGGCGCCTATGTGTACCTTGTTTTTTTTTTTTTGAAAAATTTAGGGTTAGGGTTTTCTATGTTTTTTTATTTTTAGGGTTTTGGGTTTTCTATGTTATTTCTTGTTGTTGTTTCACCGAGTATTCGCATGTGATTGTACAGTATGCACTGCTCTGTATGGTTATGTCTGGTCAAGTCGACTGTGCAGCAGTTCAGCAGTGTCATGCATACCTCAAATCAATTGTGAAACAGTCTGGTGTGCAGCAGTGTCATGCATTCATCAAATCAACTCAGTACGCATGTGATTGTATAGTATTCGCCTTCATAATTGTCATCACTCAATGTTAGTCTACATAAAGGAAGCCTCTAACGTGTAAAATAACACAACTCATTACACATCTGAAATAAAACTCTCTACCCACTCAACAATGGCCCCTCCACAATACATTATCAACGCTCATGTTTTTGGCGAGACATATGACAACGAAGAAGTTGGTTTTCTGTTTAGAAACACTGAGGTTAAACGATTTTGTTTAAGCAGAAAAGAAAATTTCAGTTACTTCAAAGGGAGATTAGAGACGAAGCTTGCAATGGGTGGTGTATCCCAGATTTTTTACCAATATCGATTTCTTCGTGGAGACAACCCGGTCAAGTTTATCCAAGTTGAGATCAAAGACGATGAAGACATGCAGAATATGTTTGCCAATCATGAGTATTCTGGTTACGAATGCATAGAACTGTATGTTACTCTACCAGAAGTTCAACCCACACAAATGGTTGAGTCACAAGTCATTGATGCACTTGGAGACGAGCAAGCAGAGGTCGACGTTGTAGATGAAGAAGAAGAAGCACCGGAAATAGAAGTTGATAACCTGGTCAACGAGGAAAGTGAGGATGAACCGGAAGTTATTGTACCACGAGATCAAGTGCATATGCCTCCAGCGCACATGAGGAACCTGAATTTTGATGGGGATGACGAACCATCGACTGATATTTTCTATGATCCATACACCCAAACAGATCAACGGTTAAAAGTAGGAGACAGATTTCGTTCTAAGGAGGGATGTATCATGGCCATAAAAAGATTTCATATGGCAAACAATGTTGATTTTAGAGTTGATCGCGCCAATGTCGAAAGGTACAAAATTTACTGTAGAAACACTGATTGTGGATTCAGGTTGCATGCATCATACAGGAAGAGAAGTGACTCATGGGTTATAGGATATATTTCCCAAGATCACACATGTGTTAACACAAATGTTTCACAAGATCACCGTAAGCTAAGTTATGACATCATTTGTCAAGAAATCTTGCCTCTAGTTGAAAAAGATCCATCGTTAAAGGTGAAAACGATAATCTCTCATATCGTTGCAACGTACAACTACACTCCGTCTTATAGAAAGGCGTGGCTAGCGAAGACCAAGGCGATCGAAGTTGTGTATGGAAATTGGGAGGATTTGTATAAACGACTCCCACATTTCTTATATGCGCTTCAAATTTATGCTCCTGGAACTGTTACTATTTTAGAGACCCTTCCGGCGCAATCTCCAGACGGAACGTCACTTCAAGGAAATGTGATATTCCACAGGCTCTTCTGGGCTTTCCGCCCATGTGTACAAGGATTTTCATATTGCAAACCAATTCTTCAAATAGATGGAACTTGGTTGTACGGAAAATATAAAGGCACCATGTTGATGGTTGTGGCTCAAGACGGAAATAGTAACATCTTTCCTGTTGCTTTCGCTCTTGTGGAAGGAGAAACTGCTGGAGGTTGGGGTTTCTTTCTCAGAAATCTTCGGACACACGTTGCCCCCAACCTGGACTTTGCTTGATTTCAGATAGACATGCTGCCATCGAGAGTGCGTACAACAATCCAGCAAACGGGTGGCAAAACCCTACATCAACGCATGTTTACTGTATTCGACACATCGCACAAAATTTCATGCGGGAGATAAAGGACAGGGCTCTTTGGAAGACTCTTGTCAATGCCGGATATGCGTTGACTCAACCGACGTTCCAATATTATCGACATGAAATTGTAGCGGCAAATCCAGATGCAGGCAGATGGGTAGACAATCTTGCTAGAGAGAAATGGACCAGATCATACGACAACGGGAAGCGATGGGGGCACATGACTACGAATCTTGTGGAGTCTATGAACGGGGTGTTTAAGGGCATCAGACACCTTCCGATTACTGCCTTGGTGGAAGCAACATACTATAGGATGGCTTCTCTTTTCGCAAGAAGAGGTGAGCGTTGGAATGCAGTTATAGAATCCGGACAATTATGGAGCGAAACATGCGTCAAATTCATGAAAGAGCAATATGCCAAATCCAACAGCCACATTGTGACATCTTTCGATCGATTCAACCGGACCTTCAGTGTTAAAGAAACGATTGACCATAACGAGGGCCTTCCGAGACAACAATACAGGGTTCTTATAGATGAAGGGTGGTGCGATTGTGGAAAGTTTCAAGCCTTTCGGATGCCATGCTCTCATGTAATTGCAGCATGTTTGTATGCGCATCAAGATCCGTTAGCACTTTTATCTCCCATTTACAAGGCGGATACCTTGCTCGGGGTGTACAACAACTCATTTCAAGTGATGGCAAAGGAGGATTATTGGCCTGCGTATGAAGGGGACGTGGTTTGGCATAATGATAACATGCGGAGAAAGAAAAGAGGTCGTCCGAACAGCACCCGGATCACAACCGAGATGGATCATGAGAAAATGGTATGAAAGTGTAGCATATATCGTGAAGTCGGGCACAATAAAAATACCTGTCCTAACCGTGGATCAAATTCCACCAACAATTAGTTGTATGTCATTTGTATTTTGTATCTGTATTTTTATTGATAATGTTTTTGTATTTGTATTAGTATTTGTATTTGTATTTGTATTTGTATTTGTATTTCTATTGGTTATGTATTTGTATTATCCTTTATTAAATCAACTAGTTATGTCTTTGTCTCGTTGTGAATTTGTCTTCATGGCCCATACTGCCACTCTTTATTTTGGACAGTCAAATACGCATGCTTTCGTCTAGCTCCATCAAGTCAGTCATTGATCAGTGTGTCTACATTTATCATACATGTTAGGCGTGCTTGTAAACAGTACGCAACATCATTACTTTTTTCTACCCACTACTATTATAAATTAGGGGCTCCTATGGTTGAGTTTACACACAGATACACAAACTCCAAATACCAAACAATCACACAAACACAACCATGCCTCGCCGGACAACCATTAGGCCAGATGGATGTCACCGGACAACAGAGTTGCCGCCCCGGAGATCAACATGGCGTGCCGAACCTGAACCGGAGTATCGCAGAAGGAACGAACATGTCATATTCTCCGCCGTCAAACCTCCCATGCCGGTTATGTTTTGGAATATCTCTTCCGTCGAGCAACTCAAGAGGACTCTCCTGAGATTTTTAGAGGGGGAGTACGAGGCCGGCGAACAGATAAGAAGCATCAAGAGGCTTAAAACAAGGGCTGATGATGTGACTGGAGCAACGATAACTTTCTGGGATAACGTGGAATACGACATTGATGCCATTCAAATGATGCATGGACCTAATGACATTGTTTTAACCGTGGTGATTTCTTAGATGTTTTACTTTATCTTTTTCTGTTGGTTATTTTCTATGTACCTTTTAATTAATTAATGAACTACTCTTTTCCGTGGACGCTCGAGTTAGCTGATTCACTAATCTTATCTGTTGCAATTTAATATATATTTTTTTAATACTTTAAAATAAAAACAATTTTATTAATAAATAACAAAAAAAATAAAAAATACTATATAAACAATTAAAAAAAAATAAAAAAAAAAAGAAATGGACACATAGGCGCCACCCTAGGTGGCTTAAAAGGCAAAAACACACATTGATGCCACATGGGGTGGCGCATGAGTTATGGGCAAATGGTCTTTGGCGCCACCAGAGGTGGCTCCTATGTGGAGACCACCTCTGAAACCTGGTCATACAGGTAATTTTTCCGAAAAGATAGTTTTTGGTGTAAATAAATTATTAAACATGGTTATTTGGATTTTTTTTCACATATTTTTATCATTATTTTTTAAAAATTCAAAAATTTAAGGGTAATTAAATAGTTTTTAAAATTTTAGAAAATAACAAAGATTAAAACTGCATTCATAATTTTTTTTATAGAGATTAAAATATGTAATTTTTTTAATAGAGATTGAAAATGAAATTTGAGATATTTATAGAAACCAAAAATATATTTAACCCTATTTTATATCATCAATTAATTATAATTGTTTAATTATTTTTAATTACATTTAAATATTTTTTATGAATATTGTGATGCATCGATTAATCTCTTTTAACTTTTTAACTTTTATAGAAATATTAAATATTCTTTTTAGCTATAAGGCTTAAATCAAACTTTTGCATTACATCACTCACCGAAAACATTTGGTTGAAATAAATGTCTTTTCTCTTAATAAAAAAATTTGAATTTGAATTAATTTCTATAATTACGACGTAAAAAATATCCCGATTTATATTAAGAGAAAATGGGTCATACGTAAAATAATTTTGTTTACATTGCTCTTAACTTAAAAAAAATAAAATTGTGAGTTGGACTCTTAGATCAGTTTTAATTTAATACATTTCATTTCATACTTGTAGAAATAGTAAATATTTCAACTTGATAATTTGAATTTAATAAAAATATTATTACGCTAATTCAATACATTTAATGACACATATGATTACATTTATATGCCCGAATAAATAACATTGATTCCACTATGTAACTGCACACTAAACTTTGAAATTTTAATAGTAAATACAAAATGTATCTGTTACAAAAATTCTTACGCCAATTCATGTTGATAGAGTAACCAGCAAGCATTTAAAAATACCAGTTTCAAATTTCCTCAGAAATATTGCTGTAACAAGAAAAGTTCCTTAGAAATAGCAGTTATCATATTCAAAATTTCCACAGAAAAAGTTCCAAAAGTTTCATCACTTCTGCAAGGTTCCTCCGATCCAATTACTTCCTTGTAAGTATCTCTCTTCCCAAAGCAAAATTGTTTGATAGTTTAAAATTGCGGTTACAGTTATATCATCTGAGACACTGATACCTCTGAAAAATGTGTGTCTGTGTATGTGTGTATGTATCAGTGTCGTGTATAAGTGTCTGTGTCTGTGTCAGACACTTACACACATTGATTAATTGATTAGGTTATATTGCTTGTTGTTATGGAAATGAGTTCTTATTCTTGTTGTTCAAATTTCAAACTATGATTCCTGTTTTGATGATTTTTTTTTTTGTATTGTTAGAGTAAGCAATGGCGAACCAGAATCAAAACCTGATCCAGCGGAAGCAACGTGAAGATTTTTCTTTGAAGGAGACAACACCTAACATCAATGCAGGAAGAGTGATAAGTGGTGACAGGCTTCCAACAGCATTTGATCTTGTTGAACAAATGCAGTTTCTTTTCGCACGGGTAGTGAGGGCGAAAGACTTACCGGAAACCGGTAAATCCGATACCTGCAACCCTTTCGTCGAAGTGAAATTAGGAAGTTTTGTAGGAACCACAAAGGTTTTTGAGAAAAATTCAAACCCGGAGTGGAACCAGGTTTTCGCTTTTTCTAAAGAGAGGATTCAAGAACAAGTTTTGCAGATTGTTGTGAAGGAGAAGGATGTTCCTGATGCGTTGATTGGTCGTGTCGCGTTCACGATTTCGGATATTCCTATGAGGTTTCCGCCTAATAGTCCTTTGGCGCCGCAGTGGTATAAGCTAGAGAATCTCAGTGGTGTGAAGCTTGATCAAGGAGAGTTAATGGTTTCTGTTTGGATGGGAACACAAGCTGATGAGAGTTTTCCTGATGCTTGGCATTCGGATGCTACTGCTACGAGTGACGAGAACATCGCGTACACTCGCTCGAAAGTGTATATCTCTCCGAGGCTTTGGTATCTTAGGGTGACTGTGATTCAAGCACAAGATTTGTTACTCAAGAACAAAAGTGGAAACAATGGTGACATATTTATTCAAGGTGTTCTTGGGAACTTGGCGTTGAGAAGCCGGCCGATGAGGATTCATCCGAATCCTATATGGAACGAGGATTTGATGTTTGTTGCAGCCGAGCCTTTCGATGATTCCTTGCTTTTGAGCATTGAGCAAGGTCTAGGAAACTCCAACAAGCATGAAAGTTTGGGCAGTTGTGTGATTCATCTTAAGGACGTGGAGAGAAGAATCGACGCAACTCCAACGGCTAGTGTTTGGTACAATCTTCAAAAGCCTAAAGAACTCGAAGGCGACGAGGACATTAAATTTAGTACTAAACTGAATTTTCGAATCTCTTTGGATGGAGGGTATCATGTTCTGGATGAGGCAACTCACTATAGTAGCGATCTAAGGCCGTCGTCTAAGTATTTGAACAAACCAAGTATCGGTGTTTTGGAATTAGGAATCTTGAATGCGGTTGGACTATCTCCGATGAAGAAGGATCGAACTGACGCGTATTGTGTAGCGAAATATGGTCCAAAGTGGGTGAGAACAAGGACTATTGTTGATAGTTTTTCGCCGAGATGGAATGAGCAATATACTTGGGAAGTTTATGATCCTTGCACCGTTATCACGATTGTCGTGTTTGATAATGGAAACTTACATGCAGGAGGGAAAAATGGAGACGGAGGAGTCGATAAGAGAATCGGTAAGGTAAGGATTAGGCTTTCGACACTCGGAAGTGATAGAATCTATACTCATTTTTATCCACTTATAAACTTGCATACTCAAGGAGCACGAAAAATGGGAGAAATTCAATTGGCAGTGAGATTTTCTTGTCCTTCTTTGTTGAATGTTTTGCAAACCTATACTCAACCTTTGCTCCCGAAAATGCACTACGTATGTCCGTTGTCGATGTTTCAGCTCGATAGTTTACGAAACCAGGCTGCAGCGATCACGATAATGAGGTTCAGAAGAGCCGAACCGCCTCTTAGTAAAGAGGTAGTTGAGTTCATGCTAGATATGAGAGCAAATGTATGGAGCATGAGGAGAGGAAGAGCTCAGTTTTACAGGATCGCGAGTCTTCTCAGCGGTTTAGTCTGGTTTATCAAAAAATTCGAGGAGATTCGCAGTTGGAAGAGTTCGTTTACAACGATAGCTAGTTATATCATGTTTCTCTTTATCATTTACAAGCCAGGAGTTATTTTGCCATTCATGTTTACCATCTTATTCTTTAACGGAATTTTGAACTTCCGAATTAGGCCGAGGTTTCCTTCTCATATGGATACCAGATTGTCTCATGCTGATACAGCAACTACTGAAGAGCTTGAAGAAGAGTTTGATCCTTTTCCAACTAAATTCAGCGGCGGAAATCTTCAGAAAAGGTACGACAGATTGCGTGGCATTTCGGGAAGAGTGCTTGCTGTGATGGGCGATTTGGCAACCCAAGGAGAGAGAGTGCAGGCCCTTATCAGCTGGAGGGATCCAAGAGCAACAGCATTGTTCCTGATTTTCTGTGTGGTTGCTATGATTTTGACTTTTGTCATTTCTTTTCGCATTATTGTCTTCCTTTCGGTTACTTATGTGTTAAGACCTCCAAGGTTTCGCTTCGATTTGCCAGCTTTTCCGCAAAACTTCCTCAGGAGGATGCCTGCAAAATCAGATGGCATGTTATGAGCTGCAATTCGTCTTCCGTCTTTTGCTTTTTCTTTATTTGAATAATCTGTTTGGTTTTTTTTTTCCTTATGTTTAGTAATTCTCATTTGTGTATTTCAGAAATGACAATGTCTTTCAATTTCATTTGTTTTATTTTATCTCTTGATTAATCAATGGAGTGGCGCATTTTCAATAGCATTATGCATTTCCGATATGCAGGGCCGTCTTTGAGGGCCTGCATCAGGGTTAGGATTCAAAATTTGACATGGTCAAATTATGTCTAAACAAAGCCTAGTAAAATATTTGTTACCGTTAAACCGCTAATCCGTGTAAAATATTTGTTCTGTCACAGTTAAACTGTGACTAACCTACACGGATTCTTCAAAAACTTAAGACAGCCCTACCTGTATGTCTAACCTATAATCGACAAATTTCATCTAAAATAATACTACGAAATTGTGAGAGATAGATCGTTGCTAAAGAACAGTTTATTCATTGATGCTGTATGGATTAATTTACAGAAGTGATAAACTATGATGATCATACATATAACAAGCAAATTATAATCCTAATTTAGCATCTAAACTTTTTTATTCTGAAGAAAATAAACAAGTATCATAGCATGCTATCAGTTTGAGCTGGTAGCCTCTTGAAGAAATTGCTTGGAACAGAAGGCATCTTGCTTCGAAACTTCGGATGTCGTAAAAAGTACAAACCAGCAGCCAGAGCCACCACCCTTGGTGGCGTTGCGTAGAGAATCACCGCAGAACATAAGCTGAACACTATAAAGAGACTAGTTGCTCTTGTATCTCTCCAACTCAGTAGAGAATGAAACCTCTCTCCTTGTGTAGCTATGTCTCCGACAACAGTTTGAATCCTTCCCGCAACACTTCGAAGCCTATCGTACCTCATTCTCACAACATCATGAGGTTTAGAAGTTGGAAATGTATCAAACTCTTCATCAAGTTCGTCGATGTTTACTCCTTCGGCCCAAGAGAGTTTAGTATCCATATGAGTTGGATTTCTCGGACGGAACCGATAGTTCCATAAACCAATCAAGAACATGTAGAGAAATATCGTCGGAAGAATCAATTCTGGATACAAAATCAGTATAAAAAACAGAACGTGAACTAGAACCGAAGTGACCGGATTCTTCCAATTGCAAACTTGGTTGAACCATTTCCCTGTTGTGATCACGCTAGAGAAAAGCGACATAATGCGAAAAAAGTTCGCTTTGCTTCTTCTCATGCTCCACATATGAGAATCAACATCCAACATGTATTCAACTACTTCCTTCCTTAGAGGAGGTTCGGCTCGACCAAGCCTCGTAGCAACGATATTCATCGCTTGGTACCGTAAATTTTCAACTTGGTTAACAGTGAAAGGACTTAAATAATGCATCTTGGGAAGCAAAGGTTGTCCATAAATATAAACCATGTTGGCTAATGAGAGAGTAGTGAACCTTATTGCTAGTTGAAGCTCCCCCATTTTTTTGACACCATGTTGATGCAAAACAAGAAGTGGATAAGAGTTTGTGTAAATCCTATTAGCTTCTAATGTTGAGAGCCTAATCCTTACCTTTCCAATTCTTGAATCTCTAGGAGCTTTTTCTCTTTCTTTTTCGCCTGCACCGCCTAGATGGCAATTATCAAAAACTCCTAGTGTTATCACAGTGCAAGGATCATAAACTTCCCATGTGTATTGTTCATTCCATTTAGGACTAAACGTATCGAGAATCGTTCTAGTTCTGATCCATTTCTGACCATACTTGGCTACACAATATGCATCCGTGCTCCCACGGCTATTGTTCATCTTCATTGGAAGAAGCTTTTGTGCTCCTAAGATCCCTACTTCAAGCATACCAATTGGTTGCTTCCATAGTTGTCTAGCAGTTGGTCGATGATCACTAGCATACAAAGTCGATTCGTCCAAAACATGGTATCCACCTTCGAGGCAAATTCTCATGTGAATCTTACTCGAAAATTTAACCTCATTTCTTCTATCGCCTTCCATCATTCCAAAACCGTATTTCTCGAGATTGAACCATCGAGAATGAACCGGCCTATGGTCTAGCCGCTTCTCGAAGAGTGTCAATGGCAAGATTATCTTTCCAAGTACCTCATCTTTTGAGCCGTGCACGCGATCCTCCATGGTAATCGTCAATTGCTCCTCAAATGGCTCAGCCGCCACAAAAATCAAATCTTCATTCCAAATTGGTGTAGAAGTTGGACATACCTGTTACAATACAAGAAAATATCTCTGGTGTATGTTAGAGTATCTTACGATATCTCTTACAGATCGATTTTTCGTGGTTATAACAAACTCTGAGATAATAACGTATTCGATAAAAACCATAACTTTAACAATACCTTAGTTCCTAGTACTTGGCTTCCCATCTGAGCTTTGATAAAAACCTCTGGCCTGCGGTTTCTATCGCTCGATATCACGTCTTGCGCTTCAATCACGTTAACCCGTAGATACCAAAGTTTCGGAGACACGTAAACCTTTGATCTGATATTGAAAAGACCTTCTCCATACACAGTTGCAGCATCAGAATGCCAAGCATCTGAGAAAGCTTCATCAGCTTGTGTTCCATTCCAAACCGCAAGCATGATATCCCCTCGAACCTTTCCGTCTCCTCTTCTGTCTTCAAGTCTATACCATTGAGGAGCCAATGGACTGTCCGGTGGAACTCGAGTTGGAACTTCGTTGAGGTCGAAAACTACTCTTCCAATGTGATCATCTCTGCCAACTGTTTCTTTATCTTTCACAATCACTTCCAAAACCGAAGACTGAATTTGATCTTTGGAAAATGCATAGACTTGATTCCACTCCGGATTCGATTTCTTATCGATATGCTTCGTTCTTCCTTTATAGTTCCCTAGCCTCACTTCAACATAAGGATCACAGCTCGAGGTGAGACTATTCGTGGAGAGATTCTTCGCTTTCACAACACGAACATACAAATAAAACATCTGCTCAACTAGATCATACGTGCTTGTCGATCTTTCGCCACCACTCATCCATCCTCTTCCAGTTCCACCATTAGGCCATCGTTCACCGAGCTGCGGACTCGTGTCCCTTAGATTGTAGTCCTCATCATGATGACTACCAGGATGATGGAGGTTTTGAACTTGAGGGTTCATTGATTGCATTGCAACTTGATTATTAGCATTGCCTCCTGGCCTTCTCTTTATTGAAATCCTTGGCTGCATTATATTTTCGCAGTTGTTACCTTTTCGAGTAACGCTCGGTTGCAAATAGGCCTCGACTCGTGGCGAATAGTTTGAGTATGGTAAAGTTTGTGATTCAAAATGGAGTTGAGGTTGTTTGGAATAGGTCTTAGTGATAATGCAATAGGAAGCTAGAGCTTTAAGTAGCTATTCACAAGTAATGAAATATTCGATTCTTAATGAACCAAATTGTAGTTAAGAATGAAAAAGATGGAAGTTCACATAGTTAAGGTTGTTACACTAGTAGAAGTTCTTTGGTTTCAAGAAAGGAATAGTTTGATGAAGAAGCTGCATGAGACTAATTAGTATTAAGTGCTTTTTGATAGGTTTGTGTTAATTCCATAAAGTTACCAAAATGAAATTATGCGAGTGAAAAAATATGGTTGATAGAATGAATTGAGTTTAAAAAAGTAGTATAATTAAATAGGTTAATGAACTGAATTACTTAAATTTAAATTGTTTGGTTAGTTCTTTTTATAAAAAAATCCACTTTTTAAAATATAATCTAAAAATACTTTTTAATAAAAAAGTATTTTTCTTAAAACCAATTTTTTCAAGTATACAATGTTCTTAAATAAAAAAAAATTCTTTTAAATTATTTTTTTGTTTAAAAAGTAAAATATTTTTAAAAAATGTTTTTAATGAAAATAAAAAAAAAAAAGAAAAATTTAGTTTTTTCAAAAAACTCAATTTTATGAAAATTTAAAAATAATTTTTCCATAAAAACATATATTTTTTTAATTTATATTTTTCCCTAAAAATAAAAAATATTGAAAAATTATTTTGTAAAAAAAGTTAAATTTCAATTTTTATCTCTTTATTTTATCTGATTCACAAAATTAGTCATTTTATTTTAAATTAAAATAGTTTTGACCCCTCTCATTATTCTCACTCCAAATCAATGAAGTGTCAATTTGTAAGATTATATTTTATCTATAAAAATTTACAAAAAGTTCATATAATTTGTCAAGTTTCACAAATGACATATTATTATAGACAAATCATCAATTTTAAGTACAAAAATATGAAAAAAGAATCAAAACTTTTGATTTTAAAATAGATGGCTGATTCGATAAATAAAAAAAAAAAAGAGGAATAAAAATGTAATTAAATTAAATTAAAATAATTGTTTTTTTGAAAATAAATTTATTATAAAAGAGTTAAAAATATATAATCGGTTTATAAATATAAATGGATTTAAAAATACAATTTTAAATTGACTAAAACTACTTTAACCATGAATAATTTTTTATTAAAATAGTTATTTAAAATTGAACCAAATTCTTTGGTTAAATGCATTTCATATACCATAATCGCCAAACACCTTTAAACAAAGAGGTTATTTGTGTAAAGGGAGTAGTTGAAAGGAACAATTCTTTCTTGTATATGCAGCAATGCCAAAGGTAGTAAATTGAGGCTGGAGGCTGCAACCTGCAACATAGTAAAGGAAGCTTTGGGGTTGTGTTAATGTCCAAAGATACTTTCCTTGTGCTTTATTTTTCTTTCTCCTTTTAGGATTTTGTATATTATAACTGGTTATCTATCTTTATAGATTAGTGACATTTTTCTATATTGTTCTTTTTATACTTAATTCCTGTTAAAGTTATTCAAATGGATAGTGCTATTTTTGGGAGAAGTGATTTCTGTAAAATAGGGTAACATCAACGTGGGAGGGTGAGCTAAAAATGAAGAAAGGATAATGCAGTGATACCAAACCAAAACCAAAGCAAAAATCCAAAAGTCATTTACTTGAACGGCCTTATTAAAAACTTTGATTAAAAAATACTTTAAATCTACTTTAATATATACAAATTAATTACTATCAAACTTCCCTAATTATCCTAATGAATAGCAATTTAAGATAGTTTTACATACTCCTGGGAGTAATTACACACCCAAACCTATTTAATTGCAGCAGCCTAATTAATTAAAATCTTTTTTTATGGTAACACGTTTTATGCTGCTCAATGCATTGGAACATTCATTTTTTCAAAACCCTAAACCATTTCAATTTTCTCCCTACATCTATATTGTCGTACTCTTCAAGCAAGATGTCATCCCTAAGTTCTTCCTCCTTCCAGTTCCCGTCTTCCTCTCTTTCAATCAATACTATTGAGGTTTATTTTGTTCCTCCTTCCCCCCAATTCCCGTCTTCCTCTCTTTCAATCACTACTGATATATTTTTTTACTTCTATGTTGTTACTAAACAGAATATGAGCCGAAAATTTAGCTCCCTTAAGGACATTAACGATTCAAAGGAAACGTGAAGATTGGTCGTTCGAGTTGTTGATTTATGGAGTGTTATCAACAGCAAGGGTAAGGAGCATCTAGAGATGGTTATAATGGACGCATGGGTAATACTTCGTATTCTTTCAAGTAGTTTCGTATGATAGTTGTAGCAACCTACCCTAAAAATAAAAGTATTAGAGTCGCCACCTATTCTATCAAGGCGAATAGGAAACCTACGCAGTTAAGAGATCAAGGTAAGATACTATATTCAGGTCGAGGGAAGGTGTTAGGCACCCTCAACCCTTTCCTAAAGGCTAACATCCCAAAGATAAAGGTTTATGGCTAAACATAAAGAAAAGTGACAGACAATTAATAGGGTTAAAAGGCTAATTATATTGAACATGATTAGAATTTGGAAGAGGGGGACTCGCCTTGGTTATCCAAGTGCCTACGTATCTCCTTATGGAGAATCAGAGTCAACGTAGTTCAGGCACAAGATTGTACGCCTTAGAATTTGAATTGAAGGTGTTTGAATGCTTTTTGAATGGCCTATCGTAGTTTTGAATAAGGATGAAAATCCGTATTTTGATTTGAAGTGTTTGGAATGTTTGGGCGTACAACCCCGATTTGATATGTTACCATTAATCGCGATGATCAATAGGTTTGATCACCATAATTAAGAGATTAGTAGAGAATTGCTGACAATTCTAATCGATTGATTCGATTATCACTTTTAGCAAATTGAGGTATTTTAATTATTGATTTATTAATTTATCGTTATCCCTCATAATCAATAGATTCGATTACAAATAATAACGAATTGATAAGGAGAAATGCTAATCATCGTAACCAATGATATGGTTAAAATCATTTAGCAAAATAAATGTATTTGAATTATATTAATTAATAGTTGATTATCGATTATTACCCACCGCGATCAATAAATTTAATCAAAGCGAATAATAAATAAAATCCTAATATTAATTATATTCACAATTTAAATTATATTAGTTATTTTATGTATAAGTTAATTTTTAATTATATAAAAATACTCTAATAAAAATATGGTAAATAAATGAATTAAAGAAATCTAAATTTAAGTGAGATAAAAATAAATAAATAAATAAATAAATAAATAAATAAATAATAGATATTAAGTTAGTGATAGTATGAAATTCAAATTCAATCTAAAATTATTTTGACCCTAAATATTTAAATCAATTATTAATTAAAAAATTGAGACATGGGAGCCGCCCCATTTTTCCTATCATTATGGTCATATATTCTCTTTATTTTTTTTAAAAAGGAAGATAAAAAAAACTAAGTAAACGTGGACATACTTAGTCCACCATTAAACTAATTAAACAAAATATATTAAAATAAAGAGAAAAAATAGGAAATAAAATAAGAGGAAAAAATATCAGAGAGAGCAACAGAAACCAACACTCAGTTCTTTCTTCTTCACCTCCCACGCCATTACCCTTTGTTCCCTGCGAAATCGAAAGCTAAAAAACAACGACGGTATCGCACGGAGCAAAATTGCCGCACCCCTCTATTGTTCTCACTATTTGTTTCACATCAAACACTCTCCTCTCATCTCAAACACAATCGAAACACCATGTAAAGATAACAACAACGGCGGCGATAAAGACAACTACGCACGATTCGAAATAAACATGAGCAATACAAGAGAGATCACAATTTAAAGTGAGAAGATACCAAAACAAAAGTGAAGGAGGTTACCGACAACTCGTGGCGGAAGTTTGAACGGCTTATGCAATTTCCGTCGATGAGCGTAATTCCGACACCGATTCATTTGATTCCGGTTGTCTGTTGTTTTTGCAGGTTTGGTGAAAGGATTGTTGCTACCACAAAAGCAGCTTATGAGTATATTTGCTTGACAATGCAAATTTGCGAAATTGGTGCGATGTGTTGGATTGTTGTTTGCTATACGAAGATTGTGCGTCTGAGTTGATGATGTGCGAACCGGGTGGCTGTAGAGAGTTCTGTTTTTTTTTTGGTAAAAATTGTGTACAGATTAAGATTTATGATGTGGGTAGTAGTTAGTGGTGATTTTTATAGTAACAAAAGGACATGTAAGCTGTGAATAGAATCAAAAGGGTTTGGTGTATAATTGTTTGTGAGAAGGGAATGAAGGTTAGAAAAAGTTTTGTACGTGTGTTAGAAAAAATAGGGTTCTGTACAGTGTGAATTGGTCTCCCCTAATATGCACTAAAAATGTTTTATTTATATCAGTCAAAATTAGGTTTTCTACACCTAATGGGCTTATTGTCCAATCAACTAAATATTTATAAAAAGAAATCCTAAATTAACACTAATAATTCTAACAATATATAGTTTAACTCCTATTTAATTTTACAAATAAATACAACTATAAACTAAAATTAAAATACTTAAAAATATAAGGAATCATATTTTTTTTGTGATTTTTTTTCTAAATAAATAAATGAAAATTGATTAGAAAAAAAACATTACAAAAATAAAAGAAGAAAAGTTAGAAGTGGGATTCGAGCCCGGGACCTCTCGATCGCACACTCTTATCCTTAAGTTCTTACCGACTGCACCATATCAATCATTCGAAAAATGATAAGGGGGCAAATTTTGGGGTATGACAGCTGCCCCTGTTCAATCTTCTTAAGCCTGAAGAGTCAGATAGGCACGTTTGCCTATCGTGATCTAAAGGTAGAAGACGATTGAACACTGAGAATGCCCTGAAATTTGCCTTTGTCGGGAAGAAGTTTTGTGGGAGATGGGCTTGAAGATGCCACCCAAGGTAGATACCATTTTTCAGAATGTGCAGCCAATGCTTTTCAGGAGGAACCGGGTGCTTTGATTGTAGCATAGCCTAAAAAGGCAACCTGAATTTTATGCAATGTTATGATGCATGATGCAGCAAGCTTCTCAAAATAAATGAGAGCGATGTATGCATTATGTATGAATGAGGTATGCAAATTGAATGATGCATGATTGTTAGTTATGTTAGTTGAAGTATGTTAGTAATTCTAAAAAGAAAGATAAAACCTTTGATTGTTTATTGATGATGTTTTGGAGAATATCACTGCCGAGGGACTCACGTGATAAACCCAATTGAGGAAACCTTTTGTAAAACCTTGTGCTCGAGTGTGAGAGAAAAGAACTGTCCTGCTAAAGCCTGAGTCTTACATAGCGAGGACTTGTAAGAGGGATCACTTGTTATGATTCTAACAAGCTCACCTGCACCATTAGGATAATTTGCTAGGATTATAGCAAACTCACCTGCACCAATAGGATCATTTGCGAGGGTTATCGCAAACTCACCTGCACCATTAGGATTATCTGCCCTAGCTCGGACAAATTTCACCTACACCATTTGGGTCATTTGCCCTGGTTCGGACAAATTTCACCTACACCATTTGGATCATTTTCCCTGGTTCGGAAAAATTTCACCTACACCATTAGGGATTACTTGTCATAGTTCTGCCAAGCTCACCTGCACCATTAGGAGTCACTTGCCCTTGTTCGGACAAGCTTACCTGCACCATTAGGGATTATTTTCTATAGTTCTATCAAACTTACCTGTATCGAAGGAATTACCTGCCATGGTTCTGACAAGCGTACCTGCATAAGAAGAGATCATTTGCTATAGTTCTAGTAAACTTACCTGTATGAAAAAGATTCATTTGCTATAGCACTAGCAAGTTTATTCATGTAAAATCCTTGACGGTATCCTGTAAATGTATGAAGATGATTCTCGCGGCTCGAGGGTCGGCAAGGAAACAATATGTTTAGATGCTCATGACTCGAGGGTCGGAATACACACCTATCACAACACGAGGGTTGGAAACTCACGACACGTGGGTCGGAAAATACACCTATCACAACACTAGGGTTGGAAACTGGACATTTGTAGTATTTGATTGCACTAGATGATATGCATATGCTAATGCGTATGTATGTATGCTGACGCTGATGTTAATCCCAAGATTGAATCCGTTGAACTTGTTTACTCCATGTTTGCACCTATACCATGACTATGCTTATACTGGCTTTGTAATGTTTATGTATGCGGGTAATGATTATGCTTCTGTATATGTTGATTGATGTAGTGAGTGGAACGAAGTAATGTCTTCTATAAGACTACCTGAAAAAGGTTTCTGGAATGAATATGAAAATTTGTCTTGAAGAAGACTACCTGAAGAGGTTCTTAGAATGGATAGAAATTTGTCTTGAAGAAGACCACCTGGAAAGGCTGAAAATGTTTTACAAAGATTACCTAAAGAGGTTCTTGGAGAGGACAGTGAATGTCTTAGAAAAGACCACCCAGAAAGGTTCGTAGAATGTCTTAAAGAAGACTGAAAAGGATGCCAAATTGTTTTGAAAAAGACTACCTGAAAAGGTACTTAGAATAGGAATGTCTCGAAGAAGACTACCTGAAAAGGGACTTTAGAAAAAGGAATGTCTTGAAGAAGACTACCTGAAGAGGTTCCTAGAAAGGATCGTAGGATTTGTCTTAAAGAAGGCTACTTGAAAAGGTACTTAGAAAAAGAAATGTCTTGAAGAAGACTACCTGAAAAGGTACTTAGAGAAAGAAATGTCTTGAAGAAGACTACCTGAAAAGGTTCTTAGAAATGACGATGATCGTCTTAAAGAAGACTATACGAAAAGGTTCTTAGAGAATAGCGTCTTAAAGAAGACTACCTAACAAGGCATGGTGTAATGTATCAGCCAATGTATGTAATGCATGGTTTATATGTATTTGCATGATGCTCCAATGATAGGTTATTGATAACCAAGCGTATATAGCTCGCTGGAGTTGTAGGTTTGCTTGATAAGATGGGGTGTGATGCTAGCGCGATTCCCCGATACCTGTTTTTGAAGATCGTAGTTAGGAGAAAGATCTGTAAAGTGTGGGAACACCTTTTTATTTTGTTGTGCGCCTTGCCCCAGTTTGACTTTTTGAAATACTCCACGCCTTTAGCCATGCCTTTAACCCTTTTAAGGTTTTCTTTATGGATTTGATATCCAATGCCCCAATGTTTAGTGGAAAAGATGCCTATGATCTCCAAGTTGTGAAGGAAGTGCCCCAAGAAGTAACATTGTCATACAAATGTGATTCAAATGTTTCAGTGTTTGCATTGAAGGGTATGCTCTTGATCTCCAGGATATGGAGGGTTATCCATAGCGTGCTATCCTTTTGAATTTGAATTCTTCCCATGTTTGACATGCCCCTGATTGAGATTGCTTCGAGACGTGCCCCAAGTCGATTGAACCTTAAGATGAATGCCCCTAGTTAATAGGATGTTTGATTGCATGCCCCTGTTTAGGAAAACCCTCTGGGCGAGGTTTCCCCATTCAAGAGTCTTTATCAGAAATGATCGCCTTTGTGCTAAGTGTATATTCGTAGATGGTGTTGTACCCTTTGAGAAGTAACTCCAATGTGTATGCAAGTTTTGAAATCAAAGTCCGTTATGAATTAGGACTGGATGTTTTAGAAATGAATGCTTGAAGAAGCGTAGTGGTTAGAAATAGTTTTAACAAACATAGGAGTCAGTATAACAAAATCTTGCTTAATATGCTTTCGTAGTTAACCTTGCCTCAATTAGGACTTTTAAATGTTGTAACTTGGCCTGGTTCATGTTTTAAGAAACAATGGATATAAGGCTCAAAATTTTATTTATCCCACCCCTTTCTCCTTGATGTTCTCCAAATCCTAAAAATTCGCCTAATCCGATGAATGTGCTTTGTTTGTAAGAGAATCATTTTAGTTTTGATGCTGATCAGAAGCCTTAGTGTAGATCCAAGCACTGATGAAAAGAGTTGTAAAGATCCAAGCATTGTCGGGAAGCTTTTGATGGTTTAGCAGTCACAAGATTAACCTTTGTATTACGCCTTTGTTTTTATCCCTTATTTTGCATGAACCAAATCCTTTGAATTTGATCCATCGGGATGCCCCAATTTTGCCTAAGTCATTCTTATTTTCTTTCATGGAATTTTCATTTTGACTTAGCGGGCGTTTTCCTCCTTTTTCTTTTGAATGCTCCTTGGATATCGAATGTTGTGACTGCCATGTTGACTTTGATTTGTAAGCTTTGCCTTAGATACTTCCTCGATCTTGAATGATCTATTGAGGAAGAAGATTGTTGTGAATGTTATCTCCATTGCTTCCTCAATCTTGGATGAATGCGAGGAAGAAGGCATGCTTGAACCTTTGCTTTGCTCGATCCTTTGCTTGGATTGACTGATTCTCTTGACAACCAAAATTCACCACTGAATTAATTGAAATCTACCCTGCCCCTGGTTAAAATCAAGGTTTATTTGAAAAGTAGAAACAAACTCCAACTCCTGGCTCGAGGGGGTGACGAGGGATTAACATCCTTATATCTCCACTGTTTGGGATTTGAAATAATGCATGTACATCGTCGGTTCGGTCTTACCTTGAAAGCATATGTTTAGCTGGACTTAGTTATTTGTATTCGTCATTCTCCCTCAAGTTTGTTAATAATTGGGAGTGATAATTTGAAATGGAAAGTCATAGTAATGCAAGAGCGAAGAGAAAGAATTGATTTCAAAACATGCATGATTATTTTATTGAATTACTATTCAAAAGGTACAACGTTTTACATTAAATAGCTTTTTGTGATCGTAGGAAATACAACTTGAAAGATAAACCTATCAATCCTAAGGGCAATCTCCTTTGTGAATCCGTCGACCTTGCTTTACTCCTTAGTTCCTAGACTTGTAGAAGTAAAAGGGTAATCTCGAATTCTCCTTGGGCACGTCAAACCTGTCGGAAATAATTGTAAGCGGTGAGTTTTCGTCGTATCAGAACTTCATGAGTTTCCTTTGACTGAACCTCTTTTGCCTTTTTTTTTCTAAGGATAGCACCACACCATTTGCAGCCTTCGAAGTTTGTAGATTGATAGAAAAACCTATGGCCTTTTTGCCCCTTGGTATGGAGTTAGCATATGTCGCATTCCCTCCATCGTAGTCGCGCATTTTGTTCAGGGTATTGCCCTAGTTGGATTAATCCTTGCCCCCGGTTATCGTAGAGCGTCCTTGTAAGTTTGCTATGTTCGTAGATGAACCCCCTTATGACTAGATACCCCTTGAGTGTATCTATGAGGGAACTTCGTTGTTGAACTAATCCTTGCTCGATAATAACCTTTGTTGCATTCACAATCCTGTTACGACAAGGCGTGGGCATGTGGCTGGCATGGTGAAAGGCGTCCTCTTTTCCTTAAGATCATTCTTAATTGTTTATCCTCCTTCTTTCTCCTCTTTAGTTTTTTTCTCCACGAGTCTCGGGAAATCGGCTAGCACGGTAAGTGTGGGTGCGGGCGAAGATATGAATGCAAATGTAAATGTCAATGTAAATGTATGGATGCATGAAAATGCAAATGCATGCGTATGCACAAGACTCCTTGTATTATAACTCCTTGCATGCAATGCAGACGGGTGACATGTGATCCTAGGGATAACCTTAGAGGCGACATTGGACCCTCGTGGAATCTTTGTAGGATAAATGTTATGACACGCCAATGGGAATCCCTTAGATTAGGGGGTATGCAGAAGGTAGCGGCTGGTGACCGTTCAAGACAGTTTCCAAGTCTCATGGCCATCGAGAGGCCGTTCGACGTGTACCAATGAAGTTGTCCCTCGTGGGAAGGTTCTCTATGCGGAACACAACCTATCTAAGGACGATATCAAATGAAATGAAATCCCTACATGCTAGGGATTGAAGACGCATGAATGGAAATCCAAACCCTACAAGTTAGAGGGTACGTGGGAACAAGCACGGGTTCACCGTGCAAGACAGTTACCAGTTCTCATGGCCATCGTGAAGCCAATTGACATGCGTTAACGAAGATGTCCTTCGTGGGAAGGACATGGTCTTAGAAATTAGAGTCCCTACAGGCTAGGGACCACGTAGGGAGACCTGCAAAATTGAAACACATACATTCGTGGCATATAAATTGCAAATATATATCAAGAACAAAAGCACAAAATTCCTCAGTTCATAGGTTCGACGTAGCGGCTTTAGGGAGCCTACCCTTTCCATAGGAGTGTTCTAGAAGGTCTCATGGGGTCGTTCGTAGCCTCCGAGACTTTTTGTCTCTTCGGATTTTAGAACAACTCATTTTATCCATGAGGTTCAAATTTTTGGGGTAGGTTCTTGGAGAGATCAGCCAAGTATCCAGTCCTGCCCTCAACAAAGTCAAGCCTCGTTTTGGACATTTCCGAATACTCAACCCACTCCGAGTGGAGTTATCAATGAGACTCGTAGGCGATTCGATTCCCCCTGATCTCAAAGTTAACTCTCACACTTAGGGTTTAACACAACATAAAAAAAACCAACAATGCATATAATATATAATCAAACATTTTAAATAAAACATTCAATAAAAAAACCAATGACAAAAAACAAAACAAATAAATAAAGTATTTATTATAAAGATGAACCTCCCCCAAACCCTAAAAATGGCAAGTTTGCCAAACTCTAAAATGCTTCAAATATAAACCCTGTCAAAACCTATAGGAGCATAGTATTCACTATTAAGTTGCCCCCAGCAGAGTCGTCAGCTGTAGCAACTTGCCCTAAAAATAAAAGTATTAGAGTCGCCACCTATTCTATCAAGGCGAATAGGAAACCTACGCAGTTAAGAGATCAGGGTAAGATACTATATTCAGGTCGAGGGAAGGTGTTAAGCACCCTCAACCCTTTCCTAAAGGCTAACATCCCAAAGATAAAGGTTTATGGCTAAACATAAAGAAAAGTGACAGACAATTAATAGGGTTAAAAGGCTAATTATATTGAACATGATTAGAGTTTGGAAGAGGGGGACTCGCCTTGGTTATCCAAGTGCCTACGTATCTCCTTATGGAGAATCAGAGTCAACGTAGTTCGGGCACAGGATTGTACGCCTTAGAATTTGAATTGAAGGTGTTTGAAGGCTTTTTGAATGGCCTATCGTAGTTTTGAATAAGGATGAAAATCCGTATTTTGATTTGAAGTGTTTGGAATGTTTGGGCGTACAACTCCGATTTGATATGTTACCATTAATCGCGATGATCAATAGGTTTGATCACCATAATTAACAGATTAGTAGAGAATTGCTGACAATTCTAATCGATTGATTCGATTATCACTTTTAGCAAATTGAGGTAATTTAATTATTGATTTATTAATTTATCGTTATCCCTCATAATCAATAGATTCGATTACAAATAATAACGAATTGATAAGGAGAAATGCTAATCATCGTAACCAATGATATGGTTAAAACCATTTAGCAAAATAAATGTATTTGAATTATATTAATTAATAGTTGATTATCGATTATTACCCACCGCGATCAATAAATTTAATCAAAGCGAATAATAAATAAAATCCTAATATTAATTATATTCACAATTTAAATTATATTAGTTATTTTATGTATAAGTTAATTTTTAATTATATAAAAATACTCTAATAAAAATATGGTAAATAAATGAATTAAAGAAATCTAAATTTAAGTGAGATAAAAATAAATAAATAAATAAATAAATAATAGATATTAAGTTAGTGATAGTATGAAATTCAAATTCAATCTAAAATTATTTTGACCCTAAATATTTAAATCAATTATTAATTAAAAAATTGAGACATGGGAGCCGCCCCATTTTTCCTATCATTATGGTCATATATTCTCTTTATTTTTTTTAAAAAGGAAGATAAAAAAAACTAAGTAAACGTGGACATACTTAGTCCACCATTAAACTAATTAAACAAAATATATTAAAATAAAGAGAAAAAATAGGAAATAAAATAAGAGGAAAAAATATCAGAGAGAGCAACAGAAACCAACACTCAGTTCTTTCTTCTTCACCTCCCCCGCCATTACCCTTTGTTCCCTGCGAAATCGAAAGCTAAAAAACAACGACGGTATCGCACGGAGCAAAATTGCCGCACCTCTCTATTGTTCTCACTATTTGTTTCACATCAAACACTCTCCTCTCATCTCAAACACAATCGAAACACCATGTAAAGATAACAACAACGGCGGCGATAAAGACAACTACGCACGATTCGAAATAAACATGAGCAATACAAGAGAGATCACAATTTAAAGTGAGAAGATACCAAAACAAAAGTGAAGGAGGTTACCGACAACTCGTGGCGGAAGTTTGAACGGCTTATGCAATTTCCGGCGATGAGCGTAATTCCGACACCGATTCATTTGATTCCGGTTGTCTGTTGTTTTTGCAGGTTTGGTGAAAGGATTGTTGCTACCACAAAAGCAGCTTATGAGTATATTTGCTTGACAATGCAAATTTGCGAAATTGGTGCGATGTGTTGGATTGTTGTTTGCTATACGAAGATTATGCGTCTGAGTTGATGATGTGCGAACCGGGTGGCTGTAGAGAGTTCTGTTTTTTTTTGGTAAAAATTGTGTACAGATTAAGATTTATGGTGTGGGTAGTAGTTAGTGGTGATTTTTATAGTAACAAAAGGACATGTAAGCTGTGAATAGAATCAAAAGGGTTTGGTGTATAATTGTTTGTGAGAAGGGAATGAAGGTTAGAAAAAGTTTTGTACGTGTTAGAAAAAATAGGGTTCTGTACAGTGTGAATTGGTCTCCCCTAATATGCACTAAAAATGTTTTATTTATATCAGTCAAAATTAGGTTTTCTACACCTAATGGGCTTATTGTCCAATCAACTAAATAATTATAAAAAGAAATCCTAAATTAACACTAATAATTCTAACAATATATAGTTTAACTCCTATTTAATTTTACAAATAAATACAACTATAAACTAAAATTAAAATACTTAAAAATATAAGGAATCATATTTTTTTTGTGATTTTTTTTCTAAATAAATAAATGAAAATTGATTAGAAAAAAAACATTACAAAAATAAAAGAAGAAAAGTTAGAAGTGGGATTCGAGCCCGGGACCTCTCGATCGCACACTCTTATCCTTAAGTTCTTACCGACTGCACCATATCAATCATTCGAAAAATGATAAGGGGGCAAATTTTGGGGTATGACAATAGTATATTTCTCAGTTATGATATTGTAGTTGTTTGTTATCATCAGGCTGATAGGATACAAGTTTTGATTCGTGGTGACCATACACCAAAATGGAAAGAACGAATACATGAAAACATGACTTGCATAGTCAACAATGGAACTGTTTATGATAACGATTTCGAGTGGAAGCTTTGTGATCATGACAAGAAGTTTGTGTTTATTGGTGGTACGACTGTGAAGGAAGTTGATATTCATAACCTTCCTCCGAAAAGTTTCTATTTCAAAGACTTTTCTAATATACTTGCAGGCAAATGTCAACTTAACCGACTTGAAGGTAAATAGATTATGCTTTTTATTTTCTTCCTACTCAAATCTATTATATTACAAAACTTGATTTTTCACTCTGTTTTGTAGATATTATTGGTGTTGTTCAAGAGATCAATAATTTTCAATATAACAGCTCTGGAAAAAAGTCTTTTGTTTCCCTAAATGTTAAAGTAGACGATTTATAGTAATTTGCAAATCTATTATTTGATTTCAACCTTCTCCTATTTAAGTAGACGATTTATAGTAATTTGAATGTATTATATTGATTTTTATATATTTGTTTCTACAGAGGTAACATCCTTAACTGGACGTTATGGGAGAGCTACAGGACAATTTTTTTGGATTTCTACCATGATGAAAAAAACAATGATGCTATTGTAATTATACTAGCTCATGCAATGATAAAGGGTTCACAAGGTGTGTATCAACAACATCCTCTTATTAATTTGTGATATTTGTCTAAAGTTCATTTAATGTTTTATTTTTTATCTATTTCAGTCTCAAATGGACGGAATGGATCTAAATTGCTAATTAACAAAGACATTCTAGAGATAACTGAGTTTTTATCAAAGTATATAAAAATTTTAATCATCTTACAGTATAATTTTGGCCTTTAAAAATTATCATCCTTTACATGCATTGTGTTACAATGTTCCAGTTTACCTGCAAATGAGCATACTGAAAAGCCTTTGCAGTCATCAAAGGGTATGTCTCTTTGATTTGGTGCCTCTCAATTCACCCCAATTGAAAGTTTCGTCCATAAGGCCAAATGTATTTCTCTGAGTGAGCTCTGCAAGGTCAAACAGGTAAATGGTTATGGAAAATTTCCAGAAGTCAGCTCAATATTGTTTTATATAGACGATGTTATGTGAGACTGTTGCATATAATAATCTTTAACTTATTGTATTTTAGGACATGTTATGTGTTACTGTTGGAACAACTCAAAAGTTTTTTGTCTCAAAACATGGTTGGTTTTATTATGGATGTACTAAATGTTCTTTAAAGGCATCTGATGTGAACAATCCATACAAATGTTCATGTGGACAGAATGTTGGACATGTTGTTTGACCCAGTGAACAAGCAAGTAGTGTTCAGCAGGGACGTGATCATAGATGAGCTTAAAGATTGAGATTGGAATCAAAATGTCAAGAAGGATTCAGTGAGAATTCTTTATGACAATCTAGCTACTGAAGTTGAAAGAGAAGAAGTTCGACAAGAAGAAGTCAGAGGTGATGCAGGACGAGGCAGACCTCAGAGAACAAGACACATGTCTGCAAGGTTGCAAGAATGTGTGATTACATCAGATGATGTAATCAATGATGAAGGTGAGCTGGTATATTATGCTTTCTATGCATATGTCGAACCTCTCAATGCAACTAAGGCATTGAAGGATTCGAAGTGGGTGAAAGCTATGAATGAAGAATTGAAGTCCATCGAAGACAACAATACTTGGTCACTTGTCAAATTGCCTCAAGGCAAGAAGGCAATTGATGTGAATTGGGTATACAAGGTGAAGTGTAATCCCAAAGGTGAAGTGACTCGACATAAGACAAGGCTTGTGGCGAAAGGATTTCTTCAGAAGGAAGGAATTGACTTCGATGAGGTTTTTGTACCTATTACCAGGATGGAAATGATCAGGTTGGTTGTTGGTCTGGCGAACATGAACAATTGGCACATGTGTCAGATGGACGTTAAATGTGCATTCCTGAATGGACCCTTGGAGGAAGAAGTCTATGTTTCACAACCAGTTGGGTTTGTGAAACATGGCGAAGAGAGAAAAGTGTACAGACTGCATAAAGCCATGTATGGACTGAAGCAAGCTCCAAGAGCTTGGAATAAGAAGATCGACAGTTTCCTAAGGGAGAAAGAATTTGTGAAGTGCACAACTGAACATGGGGTATATGTAAGAAGAAGCAAGAGTGAATTTCTTAAACTATGTCTCTATGTCGATGACTTGTTAATAACAGGTAGCTGCAATAAAGAGATCGAAGGCTTCAAAGGTGATCTTAGCAAGGAATTCGAAATGTCGGATTTGGGCGAAATTTCATAATTCCTTGGCATCAAATTCTACAAGAGTAGTAGAGGCTTGATGATGCATCAAAGAAGATATGCAAGTGAAATTCTCATGAGATTTGAGATGGAAGAATGCAATTCGACTTCGACACCTGCTGAAACAAGATTGCAACTGTCGAAGAACCCAGATGAAGAGGATGTCGACCCAACCCAATACAGAAGACTTATTGGGTCATTGAGATACCTTTGTCACACAAGGCCTGCCTTAGCATACAGTGTAGGTATGATAAGTAGTTTCATGCAGAAGCCAAAGGTATCACACCTAGCAGCGGCGAAGAGGATACTGAGGTATCTGAAAGGAACTCTCGACTATGGCATTCTGTTTCCTACAGCTGATGAGGGAAAAGAATGCAAATTTGTGGGTTACACCAACTCGAGTTGGTGTAGTGACGCTGAGGATCGAAAATCCACAGCTGGTTATGTGTTTATGCTAGGTGGTGCACCAGTTTCTTGGAGTTCGAGGAAGGAACCAGTAGTGGAACTATCATCATGCGAAGTAGAGTATATAACTGCTTCTCTTTGTGCATGTCAAGCAACATGGATGGTGAACTTGGTTGAAGAGATAACAGGTAAAGATCATGGAGCAATTACCATGAAGATCGACGACATGTCAACTATCAATCTGGCGAAGAACTCGATAGCACATGGTTGAAGCAAGCACATCGAAATGAGGTTCCACTATCTTCGATAGCATGTAGCTAAAGGGAAGATGAATTTGGAACACTGCAGAACTGAGAATCAAATTGCAGATATCATGACGAAGGGAGTGCTGGTTGAAATATTCAGAAAAATAAGAGCTATGATGCATGTAGATAGCTTAGACACAACGAATTAGGTGGTGTGTTAATTTGTAATTCCTTGTGTCGAAGCAGGTTGTTGCTCGAACACAAGGTGTGTCGACGAAGTGTGTAACAGTTTGTTACACATAAGTGTAGCAGTAAAAATATACTCGAGCGTAATCGTACGCTCGAAATATCAACAGAGTAGCCACCAAATTTTATTTATTCCAAGCAGGAAAGGGAAAATATCGATAAAACCCATAAAGAGAAAAGAAAAGGATAAGTTGGTCATCGCAACCAAATTAGGGTTCGGGAGTCGGTTAAGCAAGGGGAAGGTATTAGAACCCCTCACCTCCATCGTACTCGATGGGACCCATTTAGTTAGTTTCGTGTTTTAGTGTTAGTGTTTTTGTTTGCGTTCTTTAGCTTACTAGTCGAGAAAAGATAAAAGAAAGGTTTTTTAGGTTTTTTATTATTATTGTGTAGAAAAAGAAAAGATTTTTTATTATTATGCTCTCCAAGACTTTTGTATCTTGTGCCTACGTATTCCCTCGTGCAATGGGAAAGTTAGAGCAATCGTAGTTCGGGCTAGGAACCACGAAAGTTTGTTGGTTGATTTTAGCGAGAGGTACTCGATCGCTTTCAAATGGAGACAATACTATGCGCACATGGATATGGGATCACTACAAGAATGGATGACTAAATCAAGATTGGGACGAGATTTTGGCCATCATCGCATTCGAGTGGAAGATATTCGATCTTCACATGTGGAAGTATGTTCGCATTTTGAAATTGAATAAGTGTCTTGTTTATAAAAAGAGATTTTAAGATGAAAAAGCCATAAGGCAAAAAGGTTTGAATGAAATTGAGGTTGTTTTTTAAAGGGACATTTAGCAAAGGATTGAGCATAGGTGTTCACCTAGCGCGTCTTTACCCAAGGTATTCAACAAGAGCGAGCCCCATTGTCACTTGTTGTCCTTGTTATTAATTAATTTTAATTCAAAAGATCAAAGTATTCAAGAGGTGTCCACCCCTTGTCACTTAATCTCTTGGTTTGATTAAAGTGTTTTGATTCAAAAGATCAAGATATTCAAGAGGTGTTCACCCCTTGTCACTTAACCTCTTGGTTTGATTAATGTGTTTTAGTTCAAAAGATCAAAGTATTCAAGAGGTGTTCACCCCTTGTCACTTAATCTCTTGGTTTGATTAATGTGTTTTGATTCAAAAGATCAAGGTATTCAAGAGGTGTTCACCCCTTGTCACTCGATCTTTCGATTTAATTAGAAGAAAAGATTTTTAAAAAGAAACTCGACGTTTGATCGAGAAATTTATTGAGACGACTTGGCGTTGGACCAAGGTTTATTTGTTTTTTGGATTTGGAAGATTAATCTAATATTTTTGGTATTTTTAATAATAGTAGTGGAAAAATTAAAATCTATCTAAACATCTTTTTGTATTTTCATAAATTGGAAATCAAACTGTCATACCCCAATTTTTGACCTAAGATACCACCTCATATCATTGCATATGCATCATCTGCATCTCTAACAAATTGCATAGCTTGTGTTTGTTACTTGTGACTCAGCAGGATTTAATCAAGAAATCACTCATCAGTACAAGTAACAAATCAATTAGGGTTTTGTTCTCCCTTTATCTCAAAGGAATCATATTCATCAACAATCAACATTTGGTCCTCAGATTCATTTCAACAAGCTCAAAGGCTCTGAACCAACCAGATTAGGGTTTTGACTGAAGATAGTATACTCCTGACTTTTGCTCAGAGTTTGACCTAATGACTTGGGACATGACCTCAAGACCCCAAGTGCATCATTTTGATCTAATCCATTGGCTCAAGACATCTCCTACACAAGGATTGATCAACAGTGAAATTTCAAATCATCAGAATTAGGGTTTTGAACTATCAGGGACTGAAATCAGGGATCACATTTGGGAAACCCTAAAAATCCCCAGGAAGTCAATCAAAAGTTTCAATCATCCTCAAATAATCCCTATGACAAAATCCAATGGAAATTACATCTCAATTCAAGACCTACAGTCATCAATTTCATCTGGTCGACAATTAGGGTTTTTGACCTAATTCACTGAATAACTGACTTTTTAATCAGGACATGGTGCCACAACTCAAACCATGGCTCAATAACCTCTAATGCTTCAATGTGATCCATTCATACCATTCATTTGGTGAGGATAGCCTGTTTCATTTGAAATCTCCAGAAACGCGATTCGTTTGAAAAAGTCAACTGTACAAGAACACCTTTGACTTTTGGGAATTTTGGTCAACCATGACTTTTGAAGTTTTGAATCATCAATATATGATATATGAAGTCATTTGATCAAGAAAAATCAAGAAAATCAATCAAGAATCAAAAAGTCAAAGTTTGACTTTTCATACTTAGAAAAATTTCTAAGTGTTTTTCATGGTTTTTTCCAAACTTTGGAAGGGAATTTCTCAAAATTTCACCTACAAACTGAAAAACACTTCCAACATGAAAGTTGTAGATTTTGATCCAATGAACAACTTTGTCACATATAAATTTTTTCCATAAGATCAACCATTTAAGAGATATGGAGCTTCAAAGTTGGCATCTTTGGAAAATTTCACTTGAAACTTCATTTTTCTCAAAGTTCATGGATCTTTTTCACCCATTTCCTTAAAGGTCTTGAAGAAACTTCCAACTAGGGTTTTGAAGTACACAACATGAGCTTTCCAAAATGTCCAAGAGCATGAAAAAACATGGAGTGTAGCTATGGTTTTGAATTTTGCCATTAGTGACCATTATGCATGAAATTACAAGCCATTTTTACCAAAGTTATGCACTATTCTACCAAATGATCCAATTGATGACACATAGAGGCAATAATTGAAAGATATTTCTGGTTTGAGATCAGAATGGAAAGAGATAAGAAGCTTAGAGAAATAACCATGGTTTAGTTACTTTTAACCATATGCATTAAATGTGAAAGATTCCTTTCTATCCCTTAAGCCAAATCATCAAACTTTGAAGCAAGTTGCAAAGCTCTGAGTTCAGAAAGTTTGGCCTATAAATAGAGGTCATTACTTCATTGCATATCACACCAAAACCTCACAAAAGATGGGTTTTCTCTTTCTTTCTTGAATTGCAAGTTTTAAGTTTCAAAGTGAGGAAGAAATCCCAACCCCCAAACCCTTGAAGTTCTGGCCAAAGTAATGATTCTAACATCTCATAAACATCATACATGATGTGTTTGAACCATTCACACACCTCAAATCATCCCAAAACTCAGAATCATCATCTCACCTCCAACTATGCATAACACTAGCCTTATCATGCCAAAATCCATACCAAGCAAATTCTGTCCAAACTAACCTTCTAAACATCATCCATATACTTCATATGAACTGTTCCAACCATCATATATGATCTGAAACACCAAAATCACTAAGCTTGATCCTCACTTGAGCCATACTGCAGATCGAGTACCATGGATTGATCAAGAGGTTTTCAAATTGTTCCAGGCATCCAAACATGTTCCATAAGGTCCACTGAAGGTGTTCAGATCAAGAAACAACAACTGGAACTCCTCATTTGCAGAATTCGATTATCACTTTTGCCGTTTTTGAAGGTAAGCTACTTGAACTTCAAACTCTATGAATCATGCATCATGAATGAAATATGAACATACCATCTCATTTCTGCACACATGAGGATCATTAACCCTCAATCAATTGCTATTTATCTTGCACATACACGATTTCAGATTGAATCATAGAATTAGGGTTCTTCATGTTCATCAGAAAATTAATGATCTTAGAGTGAAAATAAATGAAATTAATTGGTACCATCATGTTCCTTGTGGAAAATCGAGCAAGTTAGGCTATTCACTTGATCAAAACAATCCAGTTTTCAGAATTTTCAAATTCAATTTGGGGGTTGTGTTCTTGGCGCCAAATTTTGAAACTGAACTTAGGAACTTGATTCAAAATATATTCAATTCATTGCAAGAGATTAACAGACCACGCGCGTGGTTTGGTTGGTTAAGTTTTTGAGTTGTGAGAGAGAGGGCGCGAGTTCAACACTCATGGGGGCCAAAACATTTTTTTTTTATCACTATTTTCCTTCAATTTTTTTACACAACTTCATTTAATTATTTAACACATCAAATTAATTCATTTTTCATTCATTTTTTACACATTTCTTGTTTAACACATATATTTTAAGAATATCAAAAAAAATCATCAAAAAAATATTTATTTGATACATTTTTAAATAGGTTTAAAATGACTTATTTTTAAGTATTTTTAATACTTTTAAATATTATTTTTCATTTGATTTTCAAACTTAATCACTTGTAAATATTTTTTGAGTAAACCCTGATCATCTAAGTGATAATTGAAGATATTCTTTTTGTTTGTCTTGAATAATTTGACTCCTTTCAAAATTCAAACCGATTTAAAACAAGCGATCGCGATTCTTTTCAAAGACGATAAACCATTTCTTTTTGAAACTATTGATTAAATCTTTTTAATTGGTCAATTGATTTTCAAAATGATGTGGGGCCTCTCGAATATTAGAGAGTATAAGACCCACTCCTTTTTTCCTTTTATACAATTTTTTCTTTGAACAGAAAACTCTTTCAAAACAATACTGTTTTCAAAACAACAAACGACGCGTCTGTAAATAAACAATCAACCATGTTTTGTAAATAAAACACAGGCCTCCATGTAGGTATAAGTCCCAAGCCCCTTTTGTACATACCCATTCCTGTACATGAAATTAGGTATTTCATTGTACACATACATTTTTTGTACATATCTCAATCAATGTGTTTTTTAACTTTGAATAACAAATCAAAAATGAAGGTTTTCTTTAAATCTTCCCAAAAATATCATGGGCCTCCATGTAGGTATAAGTCCCAAGCCCCTTTGTAAATACCTGTTTACATAGCTTTGAATAAACTCAAAGGGCCTCTCCCCGAGTATGAGTCCCGAGCCCCCGTGTATACAAATGGAGCATGCTTACAGGTATATTTCCTTCATAAACTCCATTATATACACACACTTTGTCATATATATGTATAACTGTTCATATTTGTTCATGTACTCGTTCATATTTGTTCGTACTTGTTCATATTTGTGATTGTGTTATATATATTTGTTCAACTTAGTACAACACTAGGTTCCCCATAGCCTCCTATTGGGCTTCGTGCAAAGAATCTCCCTAGTTTAGGTTAGGACATAGAGTATGGTTTCCCGGTGAAATCGCTCTAAGAGCTCAGACCAACTATACCATGCCTCCCCTTGGGCTTTGTACAAACGAGTGACCCTCCCATAGCCTCCTCTTGGGCTTACAATGCAAGGACCCTGGATTGTCCCTCCCATAGCCTCCTCTTGGGCTTACAATGCAAGGACCCTCGGATAGCCTCCTCTTGGGCTTCGTACAAGGACCCACGGGCTTCTTATAAGCATCCCTAATATCCAAATCAAATACCCTAGGAGATTAGACATTTTTCATCTCTATGATAGGAGTATCTCTTCTATATCATCACAAACAATCAATCAATCAAACTTTTTGCCACAAGGCTGGCTAATCAATCAAACTTCTTTTTGCCACAAGGCTGGCTAATCAATCAAACGGTTTTACCACCGTACTGGATGATTAATCAAAGTTTTTGTCACAAGGCTGACTTCATTGAAACTTTTGCCACAAGGCTGGCTGATTAATCAAAGTTTTTGTCACAAGGCTGACTTCATTGAAACTTTTGCCACAAGGCTGGTTAAACAAAAACATCTTTATCATTCTAAGCACCATAAGTGGCATGGCCCAGGGCTTATAATGAAAAGATTTTCAAACAAAAACAAACAGATGTATGTGATGATATAGATTAGATACATCGAACATTTAGATGACATTTGTCTCTTTTCCTTTGCTTCCACTAGCATAAGTGGGAACTACGATTGCTCTGACTTTCTCAACATCCCTTTGAGAATACGTAGGCACAAGGTCGTATCCTTGGCGAGCAAAACTTCTCCCTCAAACCACTCAAACCTTAGCACCCGTAGACCCCGAGCTACAGATGCTCTGATTCCCTCTAAGGGATATGTATGCAGAGGATCGCGATGATCTTTGCGAGCATAATCAAACAAACACCTTAGTTTCTCACCTATTTCATAACAGAACCTCCACCATAACATAGAATGAAACAAACACAAAAAAAAAAAGCCTATAGAGAACTATAGATACGTTGGGTGCTAATACCTTCCCTTCGTATAACCAACCCTCTTACCCAAGATCTCTCCCCCACTTTTAAGGTTATTGCAGCTTTTTTCCTTTTCCTCTTTGGAAACAATAAAAAGTTTGGTCGATACAAAAGGAAAATCATTTTTTGAGCACTCGAGCCCAAAGAAGGCATCAGGTGTCTCATCCCGAAAAAGGACAAAGATTTTTCGCCCGCGACAGAAAAATGGCGACTTCACTGGGGACATCTTTTTATTGTTTCCAAAGAAAGGGTTAATTTTAATTTTTGTGTTTGTTATTTCATTTTTGTTACATGTGTGGTTCTGTGGTTCTGTTACTTGTGTGATTCTGTTACAAGTGATACATTATGGACAAATCCCAACCCGGATTAAGTACACATAAGAATTAGGTGGAGGGTATAGTCATGTATGGCATACAAGGAGTTCAGTCCTTAAAAAGTCAGCATGAGAATCCTTCCGCTCAGTGGAGGTTCCTTGTTGGCAGTATATGTTTAGCAAGCTCAGTTGCGAAGACATTATTGCTTTCATTGAACTGTAGAAGCTGAGTTGGCTGTAGAACCCCAACCCATCCTGGCCTTATTAGGACGTGGTGCAGAAACGATCCAGGTGAAGACTTGGATAGTTGTCATGCGGAGAACCACACTCAGACGAGTTTTTCTTGAGAATATTTCTAGCTCACAAGTTCAGTTGTGCAAACCGGTAATATCCGAAAGAAAAATGTAGACTCTGACGTATCAGTAGAACATGTTTTGCAGGTGATAAACCCTAGTACTATCCCATGTTTGGTTCTCTGACCTCATGCTCGTGACGCTGGACCTTTGAACCTATGTGTACTATGTTTGAATTACCATGTTTGTAGTACCATGTTTGCGTTACCATGTTTGAACTACCATGTTTGCTTTACCATGTTTGAATATGTGGCATCCACGCATCCATGCATTCATACATTCAAAAATCCATCTTTTTCCATAAAAATATGATCTTTCCAAAAAAAATTTTAGAGAATTTTCTTTGCAAACATTATAGGATTAAGTTATGGAAGGGGTAAAAAGGCATACCAAAAAGTACGATTTCAAAATGCCTAATGTGGAAAGGCTGAAAGAGTTAGCATCTTCTGTACAAGATCCTTCTGATTTTAGGAAAAGCCATGGAAAGCTTTTGCCTATCTTGAACACTCATGTTGATGAAGGACTTCTCAAAACTCTGGTTCAGTTCTATGATCCCGTCTACCGGTGTTTTACCTTTCCAGACTATCAGTTGGTACCAACCTTGGAAGAATACGCCGATCTTTTGGGTATTCCTGTGTCTGACAAAATACCTTTCAATGGTTTGGAAACCATTCCTAAGTCACCAGTCATTGCAGCAAGTATCCACTTGAAGAAATCTGAAATAGAAAGTAATTGGACTACCAAAGGAAACTTTCCGGGTTTAACTTCGCAGTTTCTAATAAAGAAAGCCTTTGATTTCATTGACACTGGTAGCATGATAGCTTTTGAAGCTCTATTAGCCTTGCTCATCTATGGGTTGGTTCTGTTTCCCAACGTCAATGACTTTGTTGATATCAATGCCATAAAGATCTTTCTGATTGGAAATCCTGTTCCGACTTTGCTTGGTGACATGTATTTCTCTATTCATCATAGGAATCGCCAAGGCGGTGGAATCATTGTATGTTGTGCACCTCTTTTGTACAAATGGATTGTTTCACACTTACCTAAGTCTCCTATTTTCACGGAAAACCGAGAAGGCTTACGTTGGCCTCGAAGACTTATGTCCCTTACTAATAATGATATTCATTGGTATACCTTGGCTCGCTGCGGTACAGAAACCATTGATAGTTGTGGAGAGTTCGCTAACGTACCCCTCATTGGTACACAAGGAGGAATTAACTACAATCCGGTCCTAGCCCGACGACAACTCGGGTATGCAAATTCAGTTAAACCCATTGGTCTCGCAGTGGAATGCTACTTTTACCGAGAAGGGGAGGATCCTCAAAGGTTGAAGACAAGGATGGTAAGAGCTTGGTACGACGTCCGAAGAAAAGAAAAAGGTGGGGAAAGAAACTGCATTGCTACAAACGCCTATACCTGTTGGGTGAAGAAAAGAGCAAGGGAGTTTCAAATGCCTTATGATTATGAAAAACCCATGTTCCCTGCGGTGTCTCAACTACCCAACATTCCCATTGACACTACGGAAGAATACCAAGAGATTTTAGCCAAAATGAGGTTAGAAAAAGACGCTTGGGAAGAAAAGTTTCGTAAAACTGATGAGGAAAATAGAAAGTTGAAGAAAAGAGTGAAAGATCACGAAGAAACTCTCTATTATCAAGATGGATGGCTCATGAGCAAAGATGAGAAGATTCGTCAGAAAGATGCCGCAATCAGAAGATACATCAAAGAAAGCAAGAAAAATCTTGAAGCCTCAACAAGCAACGCTCCGATGCCTGGCGATTGGAAGAATGTGGTTGACAAGCTGAGAGCTGAAAAGGCCGAGTTGAAAGCTTACTATGGGAAAGAAATCCTGAAGCTCAAGCTGCACAACGCGTTTGGTTCTTCGTCTGATGAAGATGCTTAGGATAGTTTAGCTTTTTACTTATCATTTGCTTTTGTAAGGAGCTACGCTCCAATGTTGTAACATTTCCCATTTATTCAATAAAAGAATTGTTTGTGTTCAAATGTTTGCAAGGAAATAATCTTTAAAATATTTGGAAAAATCATAAATTTCTTTTTGCATACATCATTCTGCATATCGAGTCTGTTGTATAGAGTCTCATCTTTTGGATCTTTCTCCAATAGATCGTCAAGCTGTCGCGTCTCAAAGTTTCTCGACCGCGCTCGCAATCAGATCACAGATACAATACTCGTTCAAGCAGAAGAAGAGTAATGGAACACTCTGAACAAGAGAATATTGAGCTCCGTGGTACGGTGACCACCCTTCAGGAAAGGTTGGAAAGTCTCACTACTCTGGTTGACTCCTTAATGGCCGCACAGAATCAGCCGCCGCCACCCAACAGTCAAGCAGCAGTAACATCCGAGGTCACTACTCCAGTTTCTACAGTTGCATTCAGTATTCCATCTTTCTCCATGCCAGAAGGTTGGGGCCCGCCTTTCAGCTTTGGTACAGGTTTCCGCCATAATTTCTCTGGGGTTCAAACAGCTACAACTGAAGCGCCTGCTGCACAAGGTTCGGCGTTTATTCCACATTCAGGGGTAACTTTTTCCCAAATCACTATGGCACTTTCTCAACCCACTATGACAGTTCCGACCCCTACGGTTCACACAGTTCCTTATGATGGCAATGAGATTTATCATGATCAAGGTGATAGCACAAATCAGCGTAATCTTGTGGAAGATCTCCAAGAACAGTTCAACAAGATACAGCTAGAAGTCAAGGCTATTCGGGGAAAAGATTTATTTGGAAAGAATGCCCAGGAGCTATGCTTAGTTCCCAGTGTACAAATACCAGCTAAATTCAAGGTCCCTGACTTTGAGAAGTACAAAGGTAGTTCTTGTCCACAAAGCCATCTTGTGATGTATGCCAGAAAGATGTCTACTTATGCAGATAATCATCAGTTGCTCATCCATTACTTTCAAGACAGTTTGACTGGTGCCGCACTGAAATGGTACACAAGCTTGGATAGCACTAATATTCGAACATTCAACGACCTAGGTGAGGCCTTTGTCCGACAATACAAGTACAACTCGGATATGGCTCCAGACAGAGATCAGCTCCGGTCTATGGCTCAGAAAGATCATGAAGCTTTCAAAGAGTATGCCCAACGATGGAGAGAAACTGCTGCTCAGATTAATCCACTGTTGAAAGAGAAAGAGATGACAAAGATCTTCTTGAATACTCTCAGTCCGTTTTATTATGAACGCATGATTGCTAGTGCTCCAAGTGATTTCACCGAAATGGTAAACATGGGGATGCGCTTAGAAGAAGGAGTCCGAATAGGACGTCTAACTAAAGAAGGTGGATCTTCAAGCGGAACCAAAAAGTTCGGAAGTGGTTTCCAAAAGAAGAAAGAACAAAGTGTTGACATGGTATCCCAAGGAAAGCCAAGAGGAAACGTCAATCGTCGACAACAGATTGCTGCTATTGCGCCAGTCGTTAATACAGCACCAAATCCGGGATTTACCCCGCAGTTTCAACAACAACAGCCTCGACAACAGGCTCAGCAGTTGAACAATAATCAAAATCGTGTGCAAAGAGCTCCACAGTTTGATCCGATTCCAATGACTTACACAGAATTGTACCCTGCCTTGGTTGAAAGAGGTCTTGTTCAAACTAAAGCACCACCACCAGTACCTGAGAAACTTCCATGGTGGTACAAAGCTGAGGTATCATGCCCTTATCATCAAGGAGCACCTGGCCATGATCTTGAGCATTGCATAGCTTTGAAATATGAAGTTCAGAGGTTGGTTAGATCTAATCTTCTCTCTTTCAGAAATTTGAATCCAAATGTGCAAGCAAATCCGCTGCCCAATCATGGAGGGCATGTTGTAAACATGGTGTATGGATGTCCTGGTCCGTACCGAGTCTATAATATCAATTTCTCAAGAGCCGATTTGGTACAAATGCACGCCACTCTCTGTCGAGGGCCGAGTTTTCGCCAGCATCAATACGGTTCCTGTAGCATATGTTGTGTAGATCCTCACGGATGTTCGATTGTAAGAAGAGATCTGCAAGTTTTGCTAGATAATGGTACTCTTCAGATCTACAGAAATAGGGATGAAAATGAAGTTAACATGATAGGATGTTATCCGCATGAGCTTTTAGTCTCAGATATCAACTCGGAAATGCCTACAGTTAACTTCATCGTTCCTCATTTCAACATGCCTGAGCGCATAGAAGTTACTTACAACAAGCCGAAGGTTCCTATTTCTCCTTTGATCATTTGTCTACCTGGACCTGTTCCTTATGACTCTGACAAGGCAGTTCCATACAACTACAATGCAACCATGATAAAGGATGGACAAGAAGTTCCTTTACCTACTCTCTCATCTGTTGTAAACATCGCTGATGTGAGTCGAGTAACAAGAAGTGGACGTGTGTATACTCCACTAGCTTCAAAGCAACCTGTTGCTCCTGCAACTGGACAAAATCCTGTCAATACACCAGTGGGGAATCCTGTGGAAACTCCTGTCAGTAATACAAACACTGATGTTGGTCAATCCAGTGGAACCAATGTCAATCCTGACTTTGACGAAATTTTGAAGCTTATAAAAAGAAGTGAATACAAGATTGTGGATCAGCTTATGCAGACTCCTTCAAAAATCTCAATACTTTCATTGCTGTTGAATTCAGAAGCCCACAGGGAAGCTCTGATGAGAGTTTTGGATCAGGCTTTTGTAGATCATGATGTGACTGTTGACCATTTTGATGGGATAATAGCCAACATAACTGCTTGCAACAATTTAAGTTTCTGTGATGAAGAACTCCCTGAGGAGGGTAAAAATCACAATCTTGCTTTGCACATTTCTATGAACTGTCAGTCAGACTCTTTGTCCAATGTGTTGGTAGACACCGGATCTTCCTTGAATGTGATGCCAAAGACGACTCTTGCTCGCTTGTCTTACCAAGGAATGCCTATGAAGTTCAGTGGTGTAGTAGTCAAAGCATTTGATGGATCGCGAAAATCAGTTATCGGCGAAGTCAACCTTCCCATGACAATTGGTCACCATACATTTCAAATCACCTTCCAGGTCATGGACATTCAAGCTGCTTATAGCTGTCTGTTAGGACGACCATGGATCCATGAAGCAGGGGCAGTAACTTCTACGCTCCATCAAAAGTTAAAGTTTGTAACAAATGGAAAATTGGTAACAATAAGTGGAGAACAAGCCTTAATGATGAGTCATTTATCCAATTTCTCTTTCATTGGTGCGGATGATGTGGAAGGAACTCAGTTCCAAGGTCTCTCTTTAGAAGACGAATCTTCCAAAAAGAAAGCATCAATCTCTTCTTACAAAGAGGCAGTAAAAGTAGTGAAAGATGGAACTACCACCGGCTGGGGGCAAGTTGTGATCCCGACCAAGAATGAAACTAGAGCAGGTCTCGGATGTTCACCAACATTCTCAAACTGCACCAAGAAGGATGAAACCCTTCGTCCGATCAAAGAAACGTTCCATAGTGGAGGGTTCCTTAATCCGATTCCTCAAGAGGTTAATGTCCTTATCGAAGAATGCATCGAAGAAGGTCTACCTGATCCTGAAGAAGAATGGAAATGTTATCTCAATGACTCGGGATATATATCTCAGGAAGAACCATATCCTCCTTCAGAGAAAACAAGTGCTAAAGAAATTCCGCCTATTCCTGCAGAGGTTTGGGACACCTTGGGACAACCAAGTGGAAAATTTGATTACATGGTGAAATACACTGCACCTGAAAGTTCAAAGATTGCGATTGAAGATATCCAACCAACTGGATGGGGAGATTCCTTTGAATATAATAGTTAACCAGAAGAGGCTTATCAGCCCTGTCAATTTTCTCAGCAGCCTGAAATTACTGAAGATTTCGGATTCAATGCATCTGCCAAGATTTATAATCCTGAAGATGGTTATTATCACATAAATGCCATTTTTGAAGATGAAGGGGAAGATGGTCCCGCAACTGACTCGGAAAGTGTCGCTGACAATGAGTCTCTTCATCCTGAAGACTGGGAAATACATCCTGAAAATTCTGAAGATTGTGACTCGTCTTATGCTCTTCAAGAAGTAGAAGAAGACCGTCTCAACTCTACAAAGAACAAGGGTGACAAACCAGGACCTTCAAATCCTGCTCGACCAGCGGTCAATGTCAATACTGAAGATAATTCTGAGGAGAATTTTCCTGAATACATAATACATAGAGGAGTTCGTTGCTACTGGAAAGCTGTCGACGTTCCGAATGTTGTTCGCCGCTCAAAGTAATCACCTCGCTGTTATTTTGACCTCCTGCCTTGCCCAAAGCAGAGAGATGTTTTATAGGGCTTTGCTTTTAAATGTTCCGCCCAAATAACTTTGTGTATAGGGCTTTGTTTTAAAGGTTTCCCTCTTTGTCCTGCCCAAGACAAATGAGTTTGTGTTTAGGGCTTTGTTTCAAAAATGAATCATAAATAAAGTGTCATTTTGAATTCCCTACACTATGTGTTTTATTTTTTGCTTTTTTCTGGAAATGGTAATCCTAAAAAACCAAAAAAAAACTTTTTAAAAAAATCTGCATACACTCTTGCATTCATAAATTTTCTGAAATAGATATAAATCACATGTGCAGATTTACTATTGATAAACCTATTGAATGCAATAACCCTATGCCCTCTCCCAACTTTGAGTTTCCTGTGTTCGAAGCCGAAGAAGAGGAAGAAGAGGAGATCCCGGACGAGATCTCTCGATTACTTAAGCACGAGGAAAGAGCCATTCTGCCTCACAAAGAGCCTTTAGAAAAAATCAACTTGGGTTCTGAAGAAGACAAAAAAGAAGTGACCATTGGATCGCTGCTTGATGCTGATATCAAGAGTAAGTTGACAGACCTTCTCAAAGAATATGTTGACGTGTTTGCTTGGTCCTACCAAGACATGCCTGGGTTGGATACCAATATTGTTCAGCATTACTTGCCGTTGAAGCCAGAATGTCCGCCA
Organism: Vicia villosa; assembly: GCF_029867415.1. Lineage (NCBI taxonomy): Eukaryota > Viridiplantae > Streptophyta > Magnoliopsida > Fabales > Fabaceae > Vicia > Vicia villosa. The sequence goes on along the minus strand of NW_026706172.1, from coordinate 175,259 downwards.
GTTAAGCAGAAATTGCGAAGGACTCACCCTGATATGGCTAACAAGATCAAAGTGGAAGTTCAAAAGCAGCTCGACGCAGGTTTTCTTGTCACCTCAGAGTATCCTCAATGGTTGGCCAACATAGTGCCAGTTCCGAAGAAAGATGGGAAGGTCAGAATGTGTGTTGACTACCGTGACTTGAACAAGGCCAGTCCAAAAGATGACTTTCCATTACCGCATATCGACATGCTGGTTGATAACACCGCTAAGTTCAACGTCTTTTCCTTCATGGACGGGTTCTCCGGTTATAATCAGATCAAGATGGCTCCTGAAGATATGGAGAAGACATCTTTCATCACTCCATGGGGTACCTTTTGCTACAAAGTGATGCCGTTTGGATTAAAGAATGCAGGCGCAACTTACCAAAGGGCAATGACTACTCTCTTTCATGACATGATGCATAAAGAAATTGAAGTTTATGTGGACGACATGATAGCCAAGTCCAGCACAGAAGAAGAACATATTAAATACCTTTTGAAGTTGTTTCAACGACTAAGGAAATATCAGCTTCGCTTGAATCCTAACAAATGTACTTTTGGGGTTAGATCTGGAAAACTCTTGGGTTTCATTGTCAGCCAAAGAGGAATTGAAGTAGATCCCGACAAAGTCAGAGCTATTCAAGAAATGCCTGCACCAAAAACTGAAAAGCATGTAAGAGGATTTCTCGGACGATTGAACTATATCTCCAGATTCATCTCTCAAATGACTGCTACTTGTGGGCCAATTTTCAAGCTTCTCCGCAAAGATCAAGGGGTTGTATGGACTGAAGATTGCCAGAAAGCGTTCGACAGTATCAAGGAATACCTGTTAGAACCACCAATATTGATTCCTCCAGTTGAAGGAAGACCATTAATCATGTACCTTACCGTGTTGGAAGAATCCATGGGTTGTATGCTTGGACAACAAGATGAAACCGGTAAGAAGGAGCATGCCATCTATTACTTGAGTAAGAAATTCACAGACTGTGAGTCTCGTTACTCCATGCTCGAAAAAACATGTTGTGCTTTGGCTTGGGCTTCAAAACGTCTCCGCCAATACATGATCAACAATACTACTTGGTTAATCTCCAAAATGGATCCGATCAAGTATGTCTTTGAAAAGCCTGCCTTAACAGGAAGGATTGCCCGATGGCAAATGTTGTTATCCGAATATGACATTGAGTACCGTGCTCAAAAAGCGGTTAAAGGAAGCATTCTCGCTTATCATTTGGCGCATCAACCAATTAATGAATATCAATCTCTCAAGTTTGACTTTCCTGACGAAGATGTCTTGTACTTGAAGATGAAAGATTGTGATGAACCGTTACCTGAAGAAGGTCCTGAGCCTGGATCAAGATGGGGCCTAATTTTTGATGGAGCAGTAAACGCTTTTGGCAATGGAATTGGGGCAATCATCATCACTCCCAAGGGTACTCATATCCCGTTCTCCGCCAGACTGCTATTTGATTGCACCAACAACATCGCAGAATACGAAGCTTGTATCATGGGTCTCGAAGAAGCCATTGACTTAAGGATCAAGATCCTAGACATATATGGAGATTCAGCCCTTGTGATCAACCAAATCAAAGACAAATGGGAAACTTACCACCCTGGCTTGATTCCTTACAGAGATTATGCAAGACGTCTGTTGACTTTCTTCAACAAGGTTAAGTTGCATCATATACCTCGAGATCAGAATCGAATGGCAGACGCCTTGGCTACTCTATCTTCCATGTTCAAGGTCAATCATTGGAACGATATGCCTACAGTCGGAATTACGCGCCTTGAAAGGCCCGCCTATGTGTTTGCAACTGAAGCAGTCATCGATGATAAACCGTGGTTTCACGACATCAAGCGCTTCCTTCAAACTCAAGAGTACCCGCTTGGGGCATCGAACAAAGATAAGAAAACTCTAAGGAGGCTTTCTGGCAGTTTCTTCCTGAACGGAGATGTGCTATACAAAAGAAATTTCGACATGGTTTTGCTCAGATGCGTGGATAGACACGATGCAGACATGTTAATGCATGAAGTGCATGAAGGGTCCTTTGGAACTCATTCAAATGGGCATGCAATGTCCAAGAAAATGTTAAGAGCTGGATACTATTGGTTGACAATGGAATCTGACTGTTACAAACACGTGAAGAGATGTCACAAGTGCCAGATCTACGCAGATAAGATCCATGTGCCACCGACTCTACTCAACGTTCTCTCATCTCCGTGGCCTTTCTCCATGTGGGGTATCGACATGATCGGAATGATCGAACCGAAAGCTTCAAACGGTCATCGTTTCATCTTGGTAGCTATTGATTACTTCACCAAATGGGTCGAAGCAGCATCTTACGCCAATGTTACAAGACAAGTGGTTGTGAGGTTTATCAAGAATAACATCATTTGCCGATATGGTGTTCCCAGCAAGATCATTACTGATAATGGTTCAAATTTGAATAACAAAATGATGAAAGAATTATGTGAGGAATTCAAGATTGATCATCATAACTCTTCTCCTTACAGACCAAAAATGAACGGCGCCGTCGAAGCTGCCCACAAGAACATTAAGAAGATCGTCCAGAAAATGGTCGTCACTTACAAAGACTGGCACGAAATGCTGCCATTTGCTTTACATGGGTACCGTACTTCAGTGCGTACTTCAACAGGGGCAACTCCCTTTTCTCTAGTATACGACATGGAAGCTGTGCTCCCCGTAGAAGTTGAAATCCCATCAATGAGAGTCCTCATGGAAACTAAGTTATCAGAGGCTGAATGGTGTCAAAGCAGATACGATCAGTTGAACTTAATCGAAGAAAAACGTATGACTGCTCTATGCCATGGACAGTTATACCAAGCAAGGATGAAACAAGCCTTCAACAAAAAGGTTCGACCTCGTGAATTTCAAGAAGGCGACCTCGTGCTTAAAAAGATCTTGTCTTTTCAACCAGATTCTAGGGGCAAATGGTCTCCTAATTACGAAGGTCCGTATGTTGTCAAAAGAACATTTTCTGGCGGCGCCATGACTCTTGCAACCATGGATGGTGATGAACTACCGCATCCTGTGAATGCTGATGCAGTCAAGTAATACTTTGTCTAAAAAATACAAAAGAACAGCTCGGTAAGTCGAAAACCCGCAAAGGGCGACTTAGGCAAAAATGAGCGTCTCGGTGGACTGAAAACCCGAAAGAGCGGTCCAGGCAAAAATTAGAGACAATAAACAGAAAAAATTCATCCTGGTGGATTGAAAACCTGAAAGGGCAATCTAGGCAAAAATTAGAGATTTATGACAAAGTAACTGCATCAGTCCTTACTTCGTCACCTGAGGAGTCTTTTTCATCGAAGGATCTTCAATCAAATCATCGCTGTCATACCCCAAAATTTGCCCACACTTTTTAGTGACAAAAATTTTCGAAATTATTTTCAAAATTGGATTTTTATAAAATCTTGGGTTCATTTACATTGACATCCTGAATTTTATAAATATTCAATTTAAAGTCTATTTTAAAATATAGTAGTTTACTTTTATATTGCTTATATTTTTTAAAAAAAGTAAAAAATGTTGGCCGATGCTTCATACACATTCAATTGGCTTTTTATTTCAAGTAAATAACATAGCTCATTTGGTTAGGAAGTAAGGCTTGGAAATAAAAGGTCACGTGTTCAATTCCCGCTTGGTGCATTTCTATGTTTTTAAACTATTTTTTATCTTTTTTTTTGCACCAGAACACACCTGGACACAAGTACGTCCATATTCTTAATCTTGGTCATCAAGAAAGGTCCATGGGCCTCTGGGTCGGATTTTTTCCTTTTTAGGATTGTTTTGACCTAATTTCCAGTCTATATAAAGGGCACTCCCCACCCTTTTCTTCATCAACAATTTTCTAACCCTAACAAACAATTTTCTCACAATTCTCACCATTCTATAACATCCCATACATTTTTTCAAATCTTTTTCTAAATCTCTACGCTTTTTATAAACCTAATTTTGGCCGATGATTTTCATATGAGGCCCCCTTTTATTTTCAATTTATTTTAATTTTAGTTTATTTGCCTATTTTTTTAACCATAGGATGATAATTCTCTGATGGTCTATTTTTCTCAAATTAATTAATAGTTTCTACATAATTTTTGTAGTACATTTGGAAATTATTTTGATACGGTGGACTAACAATTAACCCTATTTGTTCTAGACCTTGCCCATCCTAAAAACTATTCAGGTACACTAACAGCGGCTTCCACGATAACCATTTTAGCTGTTAACATTGTTCTTGTGCATATAAAAACACTTTCATACGTATCACTTTCACTCACGCACAGTAACTTTTTTTTTTCAATGCTTTTCCATGACATTTACTATGGCATATTTTCTAAATCAAAACTTAATTTTATTTTGAAATTTTATTTGATAAAACCGTCCCACTTTTTTAAGGCACAACATCCACTTTGTAAATTTCACTTTATTACCACTTACAAGTTACACCATGTAAATAAACCAGCAAAACAAAAAAAAACTTTTCAAAACCTCCATTAAATTTAAAACAAACATCATGAATAAATTCCGCAAATTAATAACACAAACTTCACAGATGCCAAATTTCCACTGTATATTTAACATAATTCTAAACAGGTTGACAAAGAATATGGATCAACACGAACAGAGAAGATTGAGAATACAAATCGCAACCCAGAACAGCACCATATAAACTTTCAATTTTTATCTCAGAACATGATTGATACAATTGGTGCAAACGTTTTTGTTTTTTTTTCAGGGAGGAAGAGAAACGGTCCAAACATCATCGCTGACGAAGCCCCGGCAAAACGCAGCTACCACCATGTGAACGGCCGCCCTTAGCCGACAACCACCGCGCCGATTTAGAGCCGTTCGATCCACCACGGCCCAATAACGATGTCTCCTTCAAACTTCCGACCCGGTAATCCTATGCTCTCTGTCTCTGAGTTATCTCTGTTGATGTGTTTCTAATAGAATTGGTTGCTGTTTAGTCATTCCTTAGAATGATTGTTGACATTGTTTGAGTTGTGTTCATATTTGAGGATATTGGTTGTGTGTTGCTGATATTTGAAATCAAAAGTGAGTTCTGAAAAAGTAGAGAAAAGGAGATGGGAACTGAAGAAAGTTGTGGATTGAAGCAAGAGGCGGACCACCCTTCATTAGGGTTTTGTTTGTGAACCAGATCTTAGACTTGGGCTTAATTGAAAAGCCCTGTCCGAATTGCCAGAGGCTACACATTCACTCAGCGACACACCCCTCCATTCTTTTGTTTTTATTTTATTTTATTTTGTTTCTTTTTCTATTTACTTTTTTTTAAGTTATCTAATTTTAAATCAACCAAATAAAAACCACAAAAAAATATTTTAATCTAGAATTAGGGTTTTAGCCAATTTCATTAATTAGGTTTTCTAGCCTATTTTAAATAATTTACTTATTTAGGTTTTCTAGCCGATAATTAGTTAATTAGGTTTTTCAACTAATAATTAATTAGTTAATTTAGATTTAGGTTTTAACTAAATAATTTTAGTTTAGACTTTTTTTTAGTGGATTAATCAAAGTTAGTTAGGTTTCTACTTTTTAAACCTCCTCGATCTTCTTCTCATCTCAATTTCTCCATGTATGGCGCATGTTTGCTTTATTTTGCTGTTTTTTTTATTATTTAGATATTAGAATGTATATAGGTTCAAATGTAAATATCTAAAGAAAACCTCTTTACTTTCCTGCACTTTTAATTTCCGTACTTTTATTATATATACTGCTTAGATGTATGCTAATTAGGGTGTGTATGGCAAGATTAATTAATTGAACATTAGCTAACCTTAACTCAAGATAAAAATATCTGAATCTAACACACTCATTTTACTGTTCACACACTCACCTCTAGGGTACGCCCCTCTTGGTTGCCTTACGAATAATAACGGTCATGTCCCTCGAATGTAGAGATACTTTAGCAAACGATGACCCTCGAAAATATCATCATAGAAAGATCTTAGTCCCTCGATGTCCCTCGGAGTTGCCTACGGTAAAAGATCTTGTCCCTCGGAGTCCCTTCGGAAAATGATGATAGTCCCGCTAAATTGCTAAGGTATCTCTATCATGTTGCTTTCAACGACCGTCGATGACCCTTCGATGACCCGCACGTCCAATATAAACAAGGACTACCTATTCCTATATAGTATGGATAGTCCTAGGAACCGTAAAAAGTATAGAAAAGGACCAATTAATTAGGGTAGTTCTCTTAATTTGCCTAGCTCAACAAAAATATCTTTTCAACACTCTTTCAAAAAACTAAGGCTACGCATTTACGCTAAAGTCCTTATGCCTCTTTTCAACTCAAAACAAACAAAACATGAGCTAAGTAAGTTAAGAGCCCGTAGATAACTACGGATGAAAAGGGTGCTTACACCTTCCCTTTTCATAACTTACCCCCCGAGCCCGTTTTCTTTCAAAAAAGGTCTTTTTCTGTACTTTTTACCTTTCCTAACATTGGACAAAATAAAAGTTGGTGGCGACTCATGCTCACCGCAACATTGGTTGCTTACAAAAAAATAAAAGTCAGTTCACCGACTTACAGAACTGGCGACTTTGCTGGGGAGTCTTTAAGAGGGGTTTACCTTAGGGCTTAGTTCATTGTAAATGTTTTTAATTGTTTGTTTTTATGCTTTATTTTTAAGGGAAATGCTTGGGTTTGTTATTGTGTGAAAGATCCTACACCCGGATCTGAGTACCTTAGGTAAATGGCATGAGATCAAGGAGACTGCACAGCGTATACTGATGTGGTTGATCTGATGGCCATCATTAGTGCGACACATTGGTTTGTCCTGGTGTTCCTTGGGATCCGACCTGAGGAAATGCTTGGCTACCGCGTGGTGTCATTAAGCACTAATTCGCCCCTAGAACCTTAGTTGAACTAAATTTTGGCCTTTTAGAAAGTAGCGAGATGGCTGGCTTTGGTTCCGACTGAAGTTGGTTGATACTCGAAGCTACACTCATATGGACTGGACTTTCGGGACCTTTTCGGTTGGTGATTCGATCGCCGAACTGAGATAAGCGCCTTCGAGAAAGGTCAATGATATGAGCTCCCTAGAACCTGATCTTTATCTAGGACAGGTTGAACCAACTAAACTTTAGTGGGGAGGGTACTTACTTTTGAACTTCATGCAAGCCTTTAAACCTAAGGCTACTTGTGTGACTTGTTTGTATTCATTATCTAACCGTTTGGTTTCCTTGCAAGGTTTGTTTATACCCTAATCGTTTGGTTTCCTTGCAGGATTTGTTTATACCCTAACAGTTTGGTTTCCTTGCAGGATTTGTTTATACCCTAACCGTTTGGTTTCCTTGCCGGATTTGTGTGTACGCTAACAACCTGAACTCTTTGTAGGACTTACTCGTCCTCATCACCTAACTAACCTTTTTTAAGAATCTCAAGTATTTAGGGCGCACAATTTCAGGTGCTCTTATCAAGGACTGAATTCCTATCAAGGGGCAAGAGGATTTATTTTCCTCTGGCCATATGTCTTCCAGTTTAGAAGCACAATACCTGTCAAGGGGCAAAAGGATTTATTTTCCTCTAGCCATATACCTTCAAATCAGAAGTACAAGTATCCCGAATCAGAGGCTATGACCCACTGGATATGGTGAGCCTGATTCTTAAAGAAGGACGTTCAAAGACGGAAGTCGAAGTTCTTCAACAAAGCTGCAACTACATGTCAATGTTGCAAATTGGGTTCCAAAAAGATCCTTGAAAGCATTGCATATGCATTTGCATACATATCATTGCATAACAGGTTTCCAGACAATGAGCTTCTCATTTTCTACCTCAAATCCCTAAAGCTTGATACTTACAACTCCTTTGTGGCTTCGTCAGAATCTTCTTCTTAGAAGTAATCTGTAGTTCAGATACGAACGCTTGGTTTGGTTTCCTCTCTGGGGCACTTGGTCAGTCGATCGATAATTGCCAACCAGTCCGAGATAAGGTACAAGACCCGATTGATGCAAAGGTTATCATATTCACACCTGCAGGCCAGATTTGAAGTTCTCCCTCGACTCAATGGACCTTCTGAAGCAATAAGTCCATACGGAGAAAATCTCCTCAATGTTGGCAATTCGTAATTTCTCATGCATTTTCATGCGTAATCTTTCTTGTTCTTGTTCAATATTGTCTATATGCAATACTTGTGTGTTTTTGAACTATAATAACGATGCATTGGATGTGTTTGTCTTGAAAAAATTCATTCGCTCTCGCTCTAATATGTTCTTATTTGCTTGTGATACCAAACTCTCAATGATAAAGCATGATGACTCTGAAGGGAGAATGACGAACACATAATACCAATAATCTCAAATGGTGTGCTTTCGAGTAAAACCTTGTTGATGATGTACAGGCATTGTTTCAGATTCCCAAACACTGGAGATATAAGGAAGTTAATCCCTTGCCAACCCCTTTTGAGCCTTGAAGTAGGAGTTTCTTTTCTATACGAAAAAACCCTCACATTTAACCTAGGGGCAGGGTAGTGTTCAGTTAACCTGATTGGGTGTTCAAAATTCAGCAGGAGCTCGCACCTAAGGAAACAATAATGGTTATCCTTCAAAAGGTTCAGGAAAAGTCGAGACCGCAATGGTCACCTCTCGTGTAATAAGAGTTCAAATATGACGATACAACAACGACTATCCCTCGTCGACCAAGAAATGAGGCAGTCACAATCTTTACAACGAATCGAAGACGTCTCAGGATCATACGACTTGCTCAAAAAATAAAAAGAACGAATAAAAAAAAAAGAAAGCCCGCTAAGTCAATAACTTGAAAACAAGTGACTTAGGCAAAAGTTAGGGCATCCCGCTGGACTTCAAACTCAGAATTCAAAAGAATTTGTCCAGGCAAAAGTTAGGGAAACAAAAAAGGATCCTCAACAAAAGGGGCAAATTCGCGTGTCTATAAATTCAAGATCGTGTGATCAGAAACCAAGAATAAAAGGTAAGTGACTGCCACGTCCAAACACCTCATCGATTCCTCAATCGACTCAAACTCTTCTTGAGGGATGAATGCTCACGTCAATTTAACTGAACTTAGGTTGGAGAACATCACGAAGGGGGTGGGCACCAATAAAATTTTGAGCCTAAAAATCCATTTTTTTTCTAAAAAAAAAAACCGTGAACCTGACTACGTTACAACCCTCAAAAGTCCTAATTGAAGCAGGGTTAATTCGAAAGCATACTGTAAACGAGAATACGGTAAACTGACTCCTAGGAGTTCTGCTAAAACACTTGAGTTGGTATCACACCACCTTTCACAAAAAAAAATCGATGTTTTGACATCCTTTCAAAAAAAAATTCTTCTTTAAACTTCAAGACAAACATGAACTTTGCATTAGAATTATATTTCTCATACTAAACAATCTTTGCATATGAACAAGTACTTGACACCAGGAAAGCTTCCATCATGAGCTGCCGACGAAAAGTCTAATCCTCTCAAGTGACAAGTTGGCTTCAGAACTCTGTTGAGTTCGAGCGAGAATATCTCAAATACTGATCACCCTTAGGGGCACAAAAAAAGTTGAATACCCTTTTGAGTAAGAATTCATATATCTGGGGCAATCAAGTCAAGACTCGAAGACTCTCTCAGAAGTGTTGATCAATCAGGGGCATCGTTCCTAAACTCATGATACTGGGGCAGGTTGCTTGTGGTATCACAGAACTCAGAAAGTCCTCCCGACAGACAAAGACGCTTCAAAAGCGCATCAAAAGCAGAAATGTTTCCTACGCCTGACTCAGTCAGCTAAAAAGCTTGTACATAGAAGGAGCATATTATCACTCCATCTACCAAAGGCAATCAAGTCAAGATTCAGAGAATCTCTCAAAGGCACTAAACAGTCAGAGAGGCAAGCCTATCACTTGGGGCATGTTGCATTAGTCACAAATCTCAGCAAAATCTATTTAGCTACTAGCAGCAGGATCATTATCTCCTTCAAAGTTTTAATCCCAGTAATCTCAAGAATCAAGTATACCAGGTTACCAACTCCAGGGGCAGATAGACCTCCCCATGCAAAGGGCCACATACGGTTAAGAAAATGTTTTCCAACATCAAGTGACATGGGGGCAATGAAAATTGAAATCTCAAGGGATCTTACCCACAAAGTTGTTTTCACAACAATATCCCCACAAAGTAATCCTCGAGGAGTTACCTTCAAATAATCTCTTCCCAACAGAGACTTGGCTCCCCAACACTACAGGCTCTCCGATACAATCTTCTTCTCCAACATGGTTTATTCAAACTCACTGTTCCCAGTAAAGTTGGCACTCACAGTGGAAACTTGGTCAATTATCCATCTTTCTTATCCCTAGTCAGGGCACATCAGGATCAAATCACTCAAGCTACTTTCATCCCCAAGCGGTAATAAAAATCCCCAACTGGATATCCTCAAACAAAAGACAGGAATTCTCAACCACCCTGTCATTATCTCCAGCAGCATACAAGATTTATTTTCTCAACCAGCAATTACCTTACAAAGTTACCAATATGCTTCGACTATATAGTCAAGCCATGCATTATTCATAATACATACATAACATACAACATTCTTGTTTATTTTGAGAACCTCATTACACAATACATGCATCATGACATTGCATAAAACTTATTTCGCCTTTTCAGGTCATTCCTCAATCAAAAGAACATTATCATCCAGATACAGTGCAAAATTGTATCAACGATTCAATCTTAACGCTCATTCAAGACACAAACACATTTTTTGATGCTTCATTCTGGGTCTTTCTTCAAAGATAATTCAGAAACAATCAAAGAATTTCTCATCCTTTCTAGGAACCTTTCTGGGTAGTCTTTTTCTAAGACGTTTATCAACCTTTCTAGGTAGTCTTTTCTAAGACGTTTATCAACCTTTCTAGGTAGTCTTTTCTAATACGTTTATCAACCTTTCTAGGTAGTCTTTTCTAAGACGTTTCATATCCTTTCTAGGAGCCTTTCTAGGTAGTCTTGTTTAAGATGTTTCATATCCTTTCTAGGAACCTTTCTAGGTAGTCTTTTCTAAGACGTTTATCAACCTTTCTAGGTAGTCTTTTCTAAGACGTTTCATATCCTTTCTAGGAGCCTTTCTAGGTAGTCTTGTTTAAGATGTTTCATATCCTTTCTAGGAACCTTTCTAGGTAGTCTTTTCTAAGACGTTTATCAACCTTTCTAGGTAGTCTTTTCTAAGACGTTTCATATCCTTTCTAGGAGCCTTTCTAGGTAGTCTTGTTTAAGATGTTTCATATCCTTTCTAGGAGCCTTTCTAGGTAGTCTTATTTAAGACGTTTCATATCCTTTCTAGGAGCCTTTCTAGTTTAGTTTTGTTTAAGACATGTCTCAACCTCTTTAGGTAATCTTCTTTAACATATTTATCCAATCTTTTCTAAGACATCTATTTCCCTTTCAAGGAGCTTCTCTGTTAATCTTCTACAAGACAGTTCTTTCCGAGCTTTGTTTAAAGCCTAATCTTCTTTACATCAGTAAATGCTCTACCCTATTCGGGAACCTCTCCAGGCAGTTTTCTGTAAGATATTACTTCATTTTGATGAATCTCTCCTTCAGATAAAATCAATGCATAAGATTCAATCTGAAGAGCATCTGCTTTAGACAAGCATCTTGTTAAAACATTTGGATGGCATCTTTAAGCCCATCTCAGTCAAACAATTGGATGGCGCCTTTAAGCCCATCTCCAACATTATTCCCTGCACCAGCAAGCGCAAATTTCTGGGTATTCTAGTGTTCAATCCTCTTCCACCTTCAGATCTCGATAGGCACACAGGCCAATCTACATCCTCAGGTTTAAGAAGATTGAACAGGGGCAACTGTCATACCCCAAAATTTGCCCACACTTTTTAGTGACAAAAATTTTCGAAATTATTTTCAAAATTGGATTTTTATAAAATCTTGGGTTCATTTACATTGACATCCTGAATTTTATAAATATTCAATTTAAAGTCTATTTTAAAATATAGTAGTTTACTTTTATATTGCTTATATTTTTTAAAAAAAGTAAAAAATGTTGGCTGATGCTTCATACACATTCAATTGGCTTTTTATTTCAAGTAAATAACATAGCTCATTTGGTTAGGAAGTAAGGCCTGGAAATAAAAGGTCACGTGTTCAATTCCCGCTTGGTGCATTTCTATGTTTTTAAACTATTTTTTATCTTTTTTTTTGCACCAGAACACACCTGGACACAAGTACGTCCATATTCTTAATCTTGGTCATCAAGAAAGGTCCATGGGCCTCTGGGTCGGATTTTTTCCTTTTTAGGATTGTTTTGACCTAATTTCCAGTCTATATAAAGGGCACTCCCCACCCTTTTCTTCATCAACAATTTTCTAACCCTAACAAACAATTTTCTCACAATTCTCACCATTCTATAACATCCCATACATTTTTTCAAATCTTTTTCTAAATCTCTACGCTTTTTATAAACCTAATTTTGGCCGATGATTTTCATATGAGGCCCCCTTTTATTTTCAATTTATTTTAATTTTAGTTTATTTGCCTATTTTTTTAACCATAGGATGATAATTCTCTGATGGTCTATTTTTCTCAAATTAATTAATAGTTTCTACATAATTTTTGTAGTACATTTGGAAATTATTTTGATACGGTGGACTAACAATTAACCCTATTTGTTCTAGACCTTGCCCATCCTAAAAACTATTCAGGTACACTAACAGCGGCTTCCACGATAACCATTTTAGCTGTTAACATTGTTCTTGTGCATATAAAAACACTTTCATACGTATCACTTTCACTCACGCACAGTAACTTTTTTTTTTCAATGCTTTTCCATGACATTTACTATGGCATATTTTCTAAATCAAAACTTAATTTTATTTTGAAATTTTATTTGATAAAACCGTCCCACTTTTTTAAGGCACAACATCCACTTTGTAAATTTCACTTTATTACCACTTACAAGTTACACCATGTAAATAAACCAGCAAAACAAAAAAAAACTTTTCAAAACCTCCATTAAATTTAAAACAAACATCATGAATAAATTCCGCAAATTAATAACACAAACTTCACAGATGCCAAATTTCCACTGTATATTTAACATAATTCTAAACAGGTTGACAAAGAATATGGATCAACACGAACAGAGAAGATTGAGAATACAAATCGCAACCCAGAACAGCACCATATAAACTTTCAATTTTTATCTCAGAACATGATTGATACAATTGGTGCAAACGTTTTTGTTTTTTTTTCAGGGAGGAAGAGAAACGGTCCAAACATCATCGCTGACGAAGCCCCGGCAAAACGCAGCTACCACCATGTGAACGGCCGCCCTTAGCCGACAACCACCGCGCCGATTTAGAGCCGTTCGATCCACCACGGCCCAATAACGATGTCTCCTTCAAACTTCCGACCCGGTAATCCTATGCTCTCTGTCTCTGAGTTATCTCTGTTGATGTGTTTCTAATAGAATTGGTTGCTGTTTAGTCATTCCTTAGAATGATTGTTGACATTGTTTGAGTTGTGTTCATATTTGAGGATATTGGTTGTGTGTTGCTGATATTTGAAATCAAAAGTGAGTTCTGAAAAAGTAGAGAAAAGGAGATGGGAACTGAAGAAAGTTGTGGATTGAAGCAAGAGGCGGACCACCCTTCATTAGGGTTTTGTTTGTGAACCAGATCTTAGACTTGGGCTTAATTGAAAAGCCCTGTCCGAATTGCCAGAGGCTACACATTCACTCAGCGACACACCCCTCCATTCTTTTGTTTTTATTTTATTTTATTTTGTTTCTTTTTCTATTTACTTTTTTTTAAGTTATCTAATTTTAAATCAACCAAATAAAAACCACAAAAAAATATTTTAATCTAGAATTAGGGTTTTAGCCAATTTCATTAATTAGGTTTTCTAGCCTATTTTAAATAATTTACTTATTTAGGTTTTCTAGCCGATAATTAGTTAATTAGGTTTTTCAACTAATAATTAATTAGTTAATTTAGATTTAGGTTTTAACTAAATAATTTTAGTTTAGACTTTTTTTTAGTGGATTAATCAAAGTTAGTTAGGTTTCTACTTTTTAAACCTCCTCGATCTTCTTCTCATCTCAATTTCTCCATGTATGGCGCATGTTTGCTTTATTTTGCTGTTTTTTTTATTATTTAGATATTAGAATGTATATAGGTTCAAATGTAAATATCTAAAGAAAACCTCTTTACTTTCCTGCACTTTTAATTTCCGTACTTTTATTATATATACTGCTTAGATGTATGCTAATTAGGGTGTGTATGGCAAGATTAATTAATTGAACGTTAGCTAACCTTAACTCAAGATAAAAATATCTGAATCTAACACACTCATTTTACTGTTCACACACTCACCTCTAGGGTACGCCCCTCTTGGTTGCCTTACGAATAATAACGGTCATGTCCCTCGAATGTAGAGATACTTTAGCAAACGATGACCCTCGAAAATATCATCATAGAAAGATCTTAGTCCCTCGATGTCCCTCGGAGTTGCCTACGGTAAAAGATCTTGTCCCTCGGAGTCCCTTCGGAAAATGATGATAGTCCCGCTAAATTGCTAAGGTATCTCTATCATGTTGCTTTCAACGACCGTCGATGACCCTTCGATGACCCGCACGTCCAATATAAACAAGGACTACCTATTCCTATATAGTATGGATAGTCCTAGGAACCGTAAAAAGTATAGAAAAGGACCAATTAATTAGGGTAGTTCTCTTAATTTGCCTAGCTCAACAAAAATATCTTTTCAACACTCTTTCAAAAAACTAAGGCTACGCATTTACGCTAAAGTCCTTATGCCTCTTTTCAACTCAAAACAAACAAAACATGAGCTAAGTAAGTTAAGAGCCCGTAGATAACTACGGATGAAAAGGGTGCTTACACCTTCCCTTTTCATAACTTACCCCCCGAGCCCGTTTTCTTTCAAAAAAGGTCTTTTTCTGTACTTTTTACCTTTCCTAACATTGGACAAAATAAAAGTTGGTGGCGACTCATGCTCACCGCAACATTGGTTGCTTACAAAAAAATAAAAGTCAGTTCACCGACTTACAATCGCCAATCTGAAGCAACAAGCACAGTTGGAACTCAAAGTTGTTAGGGGGAATAGTGGTTATTGCTTTCAATGTAGCCTTTTCCGCATAATTACCATTTCCAACTTTTGTAAATACTCCATGGAATCACGCCTTTAGCTGATTTCCATCCTATTAAATAAATTTGAGCCTTGTGCCCACTTGTTTGCAATCTCTAATTTCTTTTAGCTTGCAAAATGACGCTTTAACTGTGTTATTCACTTTTGAAAAAAAAAGAAAAAAATAAGTTTTAAATGAATTTACTTCACTTTTCTTTTTCAAAATAAAAGCGAAATTTTCCTTTGAGTTGTGAACAACGGAAGGAACATCAGCAGTCGTCTCCATAGGATGAACAAAAGGATTCTCCCTGAAAAATTGTTGAGACAACGGTATTCTTGTCCCAGAAAAGAATTCTTGAAGCAATTACCCCTCGAGGTAAAGAAGCTCTTCTATCCCCAGTGAAGAAGCTCTTCTATCCCCAGTGAAGAAGCTCTTCTATCCCCAGTGAAGAAGGTCTTTTATCCCTAGTGACGAAGACTTCCAATCCCCAGTGAAGAAGTTCTTTCATCTCTAGTGAAGAAGTTCCTCCATCTCAAATAAGAAAAAATGCTTATCTTCCCCAGAGAAGTTTAAAGCACGCAGCATCATTCATCACCTGTGTTATCTACACCGTGTTGAAGAACATTTGCCAAGTATCTGGTTGTATTGCGACATCGGTCCCTCTCCAGTATACTTCTTTGTCTGTCAGTATCGTCAACATGCATACTACATTCATGACATTCATCATTCATCATATTTTCATCATTTATGCATTCTTGCATTTTTCAATGTTTGCTTTAAAATCACTTGTTTTGGATATATCTATCCTCAAAAAAAAAAGAAAGAAAAAAAAGGAAAAAAGAAGAAAGAAAAAGAGGAAAAAGAAACAGATATGGGCGTGTCATCTCTCCAAGTAGGTTGTCACCCATAAGCAGAAAGAACATCTTCTTTCTCCAGTTCCCCACTGAGATCATTCCTCGTGGAAGAAGGTTGCTTCAGTTTCTCCTCTCAAAACAAAGGAGAAAATCCCCATTTGAGTTCATTCCTCATGGGAACGAAGTCTTGTTTGACTGTTTCTTTCCAATTCATTCATGGTTAGAACTTTGTCTTTACCAAAAATTCAAATTCCGATTCCACCAAAAAGAGTCGAGAAAAACAGACCATAAACAATAGCCTCATCATCTGAGCAGTTTATGTTTCTTTCAAAAATTTCCTCTCTAGGAAATCAATCACGAAGACCATCTGACAATCAGGGCCTTATTACTGTTCACAAGGCTGAATAACCAGTAATTTCCCTAGCAAAGTCTCCAAGATCATTTTATCACTCGGCTGATAATTGATCAAGTCTTCAAAACCACTATCACAAGGCTGGTAGTCGGTAACCTTTTGTTCTGGTTATATTATTAAACATGTCTATCCCAGGCTGATAGTCGGTAATATTAACCAAACCTTTGAAACTCTTTTTACCTTGTCAAGTCTATCACAATGCTGATAGTCGGTAATACGGTTTCACACCTTTCACCTTCGCATTATTAACAAGTCTATCCCCATGCTGATAGTCGATAATGTCGATAGGTAAGCTTTTCTTACAAAGCTATCATTCCCCGGTGAAGCATACACTTGCTTTCCCGAAAAGACAAAACGGATTCTCTTCCTAAAACGGATTGAGACATCCTTCCCGATCTCTTTTCCCCAGTGGAGTCAGTTCTTGATATTCCCTCGGTAAAGATATCCTTGCATCATTCGCAATTTTGGTATCTTAGGTCCAAAATTCGCGTCTTCTGATATTTAAGTCTCTTCCACCCTATCAAAACGAAGATTTTCAATCTTCATGTCCCAGGTTGAAGAAACTTAAATAGGGGCATCTGTCATACCCCAATTTTTGACCTAAGATACCACCTCATATCATTGCATATGCATCATCTGCATCTCTAACAAATTGCATAGCTTGTGTTTGTTACTTGTGACTCAGCAGGATTTAATCAAGAAATCACTCATCAGTACAAGTAACAAATCAATTAGGGTTTTGTTCTCCCTTTATCTCAAAGGAATCATCTTCATCAACAATCAACATTTGGTCCTCAGATTCATTTCAACAAGCTCAAAGGCTCTGAACCAACCAGATTAGGGTTTTGACTGAAGATAGTATACTCCTGACTTTTGCTCAGAGTTTGACCTAATGACTTGGGACATGACCTCAAGACCCCAAGTGCATCATTTTGATCTAATCCATTGGCTCAAGACATCTCCTACACAAGGATTGATCAACAGTGAAATTTCAAATCATCAGAATTAGGGTTTTGAACTATCAGGGACTGAAATCAGGGATCACATTTGGGAAACCCTAAAAATCCCCAGGAAGTCAATCAAAAGTTTCAATCATCCTCAAATAATCCCTATGACAAAATCCAATGGAAATTACATCTCAATTCAAGACCTACAGTCATCAATTTCATCTGGTCGACAATTAGGGTTTTTGACCTAATTCACTGAATAACTGACTTTTTAATCAGGACATGGTGCCACAACTCAAACCATGGCTCAATAACCTCTAATGCTTCAATGTGATCCATTCATACCATTCATTTGGTGAGGATAGCCTGTTTCATTTGAAATCTCCAGAAACGCGATTCGTCTGAAAAAGTCAACTGTACAAGAACACCTTTGACTTTTGGGAATTTTGGTCAACCATGACTTTTGAAGTTTTGAATCATCAATATATGATATATGAAGTCATTTGATCAAGAAAAATCAAGAAAATCAATCAAGAATCAAAAAGTCAAAGTTTGACTTTTCATACTTAGAAAAATTTCTAAGTGTTTTTCATGGTTTTTTCCAAACTTTGGAAGGGAATTTCTCAAAATTTCACCTACAAACTGAAAAACACTTCCAACATGAAAGTTGTAGATTTTGATCCAATGAACAACTTTGTCACATATAAATTTTTTCCATAAGATCAACCATTTAAGAGATATGGAGCTTCAAAGTTGGCATCTTTGGAAAATTTCACTTGAAACTTCATTTTTCTCAAAGTTCATGGATCTTTTTCACCCATTTCCTTAAAGGTCTTGAAGAAACTTCCAACTAGGGTTTTGAAGTACACAACATGAGCTTTCCAAAATGTCCAAGAGCATGAAAAAACATGGAGTGTAGCTATGGTTTTGAATTTTGCCATTAGTGACCATTATGCATGAAATTACAAGCCATTTTTACCAAAGTTATGCACTATTCTACCAAATGATCCAATTGATGACACATAGAGGCAATAATTGAAAGATATTTCTGGTTTGAGATCAGAATGGAAAGAGATAAGAAGCTTAGAGAAATAACCATGGTTTAGTTACTTTTAACCATATGCATTAAATGTGAAAGATTCCTTTCTATCCCTTAAGCCAAATCATCAAACTTTGAAGCAAGTTGCAAAGCTCTGAGTTCAGAAAGTTTGGCCTATAAATAGAGGTCATTACTTCATTGCAAATCACACCAAAACCTCACAAAAGATTGGTTTTCTCTTTCTTTCTTGAATTGCAAGTTTTAAGTTTCAAAGTGAGGAAGAAATCCCAACCCCCAAACCCTTGAAGTTCTGGCCAAAGTAATGATTCTAACATCTCATAAACATCATACATGATGTGTTTGAACCATTCACACACCTCAAATCATCCCAAAACTCAGAATCATCATCTCACCTCCAAATATGCATAACACTAGCCTTATCATGCCAAAATCCATACCAAGCAAATTCTGTCCAAACTAACCTTCTAAACATCATCCATATACTTCATATGAACTGTTCCAACCATCATACATGATCTGAAACACCAAAATCACTAAGCTTGATCCTCACTTGAGCCATACTGCAGATCGAGTACCATGGATTGATCAAGAGGTTTTCAAATTGTTCCAGGCATCCAAACATGTTCCATAAGGTCCACTGAAGGTGTTCAGATCAAGAAACAACAACTGGAACTCCTCATTTGCAGAATTCGATTCTCACTTTTGCCGTTTTTGAAGGTAAGCTACTTGAACTTCAAACTCTATGAATCATGCATCATGAATGAAATATGAACATACCATCTCATTTCTGCACACATGAGGATCATTAACCCTCAATCAATTGCTATTTATCTTGCACATACACGATTTCAGATTGAATCATAGAATTAGGGTTCTTCATGTTCATCAGAAAATTAATGATCTTAGAGTGAAAATAAATGAAATTAATTGGTACCATCATGTTCCTTGTGGAAAATCGAGCAAGTTAGGCTATTCACTTGATCAAAACAATCCAGTTTTCAGAATTTTCAAATTCAATTTGGGGGTTGTGTTCTTGGCGCCAAATTTTGAAACTGAACTTAGGAACTTGATTCAAAATATATTCAATTCATTGCAAGAGATTAACAGACCACGCGCGTGGTCTGGTTGGTTAAGTTTTTGAGTTGTGAGAGAGAGGGTGCGAGTTCAACACTCATGGGGGCCAAAACATTTTTTTTATCACTATTTTCCTTCAATGTTTTTACACAACTTCATTTAATTATTTAACACATCAAATTAATTCATTTTTCATTCATTTTTTACACACTTCTTGTTTAACACATATATTTTAAGAATATCAAAAAAAAAATCATCAAAAAAATATTTATTTGATACATTTTTAAATAGGTTTAAAATGACTTATTTTTAAGTATTTTTAATACTTTTAAATATTATTTTTCATTTGATTTTCAAACTTAATCACTTGTAAATATTTTTTGAGTAAACCCTGATCATCTAAGTGATAATTGAAGATATTCTTTTTGTTTGTCTTGATTAATTTGACTCCTTTCAAAATTCAAACCGATTTAAAACAAGCGATCGCGATTCTTTTCAAAGACGATAAACCATTTCTTTTTGAAACTATTGATTAAATCTTTTTAATTGGTCAATTGATTTTCAAAATGATGTGGGGCCTCTCGAATATTAGAGAGTATAAGACCCACTCCTTTTTTCCTTTTATACAATTTTTTCTTTGAACAGAAAACTCTTTCAAAACAATATTGTTTTCAAAACAACAAACGACGCGTCTGTAAATAAACAATCAACCATGTTTTGTAAATAAAACACGGGCCTCCATGTAGGTATAAGTCCCAAGCCCCTTTTGTACATACCCATTCCTGTACATGAAATTAGGTATTTCATTGTACACATACATTTTTTGTACATATCTCAATCAATGTGTTTTTTAACTTTGAATAACAAATCAAAAATGAAGGTTTTCTTTAAATCTTCCCAAAAATATCATGGGCCTCCATGTAGGTATAAGTCCCAAGCCCCTTTGTAAATACCTGTTTACATAGCTTTGAATAAACTCAAAGGGCCTCTCCCCGAGTATGAGTCCTGAGCCCCCGTGTATACAAATGGAGCATGCTTACAGGTATATTTCCTTCATAAACTCCATTATATACACACACTTTGTCATATATATGTATAACTGTTCATATTTGTTCATGTACTCGTTCATATTTGTTCGTACTTGTTCATATTTGTGATTGTGTTATATATATTTGTTCAACTTAGTACAACACTAGGTTCCCCATAGCCTCCTATTGGGCTTCGTGCAAAGAATCTCCCTAGTTTAGGTTAGGACATAGAGTATGGTTTCCCGGTGAAATCGCTCTAAGAGCTCAGACCAACTATACCATGCCTCCCCTTGGGCTTTGTACAAACGAGTGACCCTCCCATAGCCTCCTCTTGGGCTTACAATGCAAGGACCCTGGATTGTCCCTCCCATAGCCTCCTCTTGGGCTTACAATACAAGGACCCACAGATAGCCTCCTCTTAGGCTTCGTACAAGGACCCACGGGCTTCTTATAAGCATCCCCAATATCCAAATCAAATACCCTAGGAGATTAGACATTTTTCATCTCTATGATAGGAGTATCTCTTCTATATCATCACAAACAATCAATCAATCAAACTTTTTGCCACAAGGCTGGCTAATCAATCAAACTTCTTTTTGCCACAAGGCTGGCTAATCAATCAAACGGTTTTACCACCGTACTGGATGATTAATCAAAGTTTTTGTCACAAGGCTGACTTCATTGAAACTTTTGCCACAAGGTTGGCTGATTAATCAAAGTTTTTGTCACAAGGCTGACTTCATTGAAACTTTTGCCACAAGGCTGGTTAAACAAAAACATCTTTATCATTCTAAGCACCATAAGTGGCATGGCCCAGGGCTTATAATGAAAAGATTTTCAAACAAAAACAAACAGATGTATGTGATGATATAGATTAGATACATCGAACATTTAGATGACATTTGTCTCTTTTCCTTTGCTTCCACTAGCATAAGTGGGAACTACGATTGCTCTGACTTTCTCAACATTCCTTTGAGAATACGTAGGCACAAGGTCGTATCCTTGGCGAGCAAAACTTCTCCCTCAAACCACTCAAACCTTATCACCCGTAGACCCCGAGCTACAGATGCTCTGATTCCCTCTAAGGGATATGTATGCAGAGGATCGCGATGATCTTTGCGAGCATAATCAAACAAACACCTTAGTCTCTCACCTATTTCATAACAGAACCTCCACCATAACATAGAATGAAACAAACACAAAAAAAAAGCCTATAGAGAACTATAGATACGTTGGGTGCTAATACCTTCCCTTCGTATAACCAACCCTCTTACCCAAGATCTCTCCCCCACTTTTAAGGTTATTGCAGCTTTTTTCCTTTTCCTCTTTGGAAACAATAAAAAGTTTGGTCGATACAAAAGGAAAATCATTTTTTGAGCACTCGAGCCCAAAGAAGGCATCAGGTGTCTCATCTCGAAAAAGGACAACGATTTTTCGCCCGCGACACAAACAAATATTAAACAAAGTAGAAATATAATAAATAAAGGACAAGACAAATACTATAAGAAAATCAATTAAAAGTTAATAACAAATAATATGAAATGCTGGCCCAATAAGCAATCTAGCCCAAAGAAATATGAACCCAGGAGGGGTGGCTCGCTGAAATGAGAGTGGTGAACAGGAAACTCGGACTTGGACCTCTAACATTTACCAAAGCCAAACAACAAAACACAAACAATACTAAGGGGGTGTTCACGCGCAAGTTAGGGTGTATAGAAAAGAAAATGGGCTGAGGCCCAATTGAAATAACAAACAGAAACCCTAATCAACTATCAAAAGAATCGCCCCATCCTCTCTTCATCTCTCTCGCGTGTATCTGCTTCTGCTATTCAGTGAATGATAGGAAGCTAATCCTACCAAGAATATAGAATTAGGGTTTCAACAATAAAAGATAAAGACCTTAAAAATAAGCTAAGAAAATAGAGATAAAAATATAAAAATAACATTGATTTCTTTGATACTCTTCAAAGTCTCAACAAATTACATATATAGTACTCATAATGGGTACTTAACTAGAAGGCCCGAACACTATAAAAAGCCCAATACAAATAGAAGTACTACTAATAAAAATTAGACATTAATTTAAATAACTAAATTATTTATCTAAATAATTTCTCTTCTCTATCATTACCAACCCCTTCAAAAACAACCTTGTCCTCAAGGTTGTAAAAATCTTATTGCTACCTTTCCTGGATCCCAAAGCCTGAAAGAAAAGACTCTGTTTGTGAAACCACATCCAACCGCAAAGTTAGCATAATCAATGCTCATGTTTTTGTAGACAAAGGCCTTGCCATATGTGAATGCATATTTGCCTTTGTATGTTCTAAGAAACTCTTTTTTCAGTCTTGATCTCGCTGCAAATTCATAGGCCACAGTGAAGCTCTCTAGGCCTTTTTCATGCATTCTTAAAAACAACCCAAAACAATGGAAAGAGCTTAGCCATGGATAATTAATTTTAACCTTGCAGAACATTGCAGAACCTTGGACTACTTGCCTTTCTCCCAATTTAATATACTGTTTTTTAACTGACTTCAAGATAATGTCATAAACAGTATATAAGCTTAGCCATGGATAATTAATTTTAATAATTGAGAAAGCACCATCAAGACTATCACAGAAAGAGACATAGTAAATTATCATGTTCAAGCTTACTATTAGAATTTTCATAAGCATCCTGAAGCAATTTAACATATTGGCGCATAGCAGCAATAAAACCATTTTTGGAAGCCAATAATACTTGAGTAAACTCTATCAGAATTAACACTACAAATGTCCAACCGATGAGTATCGAAGAGAACTCAATCCAAGAAAAATAAGTTCTTTTGTTTATCTTCAACCAATAATAAATCTCAAAGGACAATGAGGCTCCCATATGTCCAAGCCTATGATGCTGGATGAAGCCAATAATTACTTTAATAAGAGAGTGATCTATTTTGGCATCAAGATCAGTTGTTTCTTGGACCACCTTTGCAAATCCAAACATGATAAATTTAGTAGGATTTCCAAGGTTGAAATATCCCACATGTTCTGCATGTACAAGGTAAACTAGACCCTCCACCAAATAAAAGACATACTGGAAACTCCTTAGTTGCTTCCAATCCCCATGAACTGTCAAATCCTCCTTTCTTAATAAATGAGGAATGAAGTTAGTAATGACACATCCCTTATCTAAGCACATTATGGATCTGTAAGTGTTAAAGATCCTAGAAATTTTAACTTCCACATCAACCCTTTGGTGATAACCGATAGCCAATGCCTCAGCCACACACTTCCCGTCACAATAGAAACTCCGGACACATATGGTATTAACGTTTCCCCAATAATTCTCATTCATAGGATGCTGCAGAGGATCGCCATAAACCTCACTGGTACTTGTTAGCAAGAATCGATCTCCAATTCTTTTAGCCAAACCAAGCATGTTCAATGTTTCCACCATGTTCTTCTTAATAGTATTAATGGCTGTTAGAGGCATTTTAACAAACAAATTGTGAGCAAAAGCAGAAATGTTTACCTTGGAAGGAGGTTGTGGAGGAGTGATGAAATTGTTGATGTTGAAAGTAAGATCTGGTGGCTCTGGAGGAATTATGAAATTAACATTGTTGTAAACATCAATATCTTTGGAATGAGGCTTGATGGGAGAAATCATTTCAGTGATTTTAGCCATGGTTGAAAGCGTCATCATGGAGAGCTGAACCTTTGACTCACATTCCTTCCAATATGTGGTTTTCATAGTAATTGTAATTGTTGATTGTGATACAGAGTTACCTGTGTCAATTTGGCTGGTACCAATAAGCAACTGATCATTGACGAGGTTGTCGGAATCTTCACCGAGAAAGAGTGATGACAATGTCGTTTGGGCAGTAGAAATGGCGTTGAGTATTGCCTCTGTAACGGTGTCCATTGATTCACCAGACATTGTTGGATGCTTGAGAGAAGACGTCACATCGGAGATTCTATCGGGCGGTTTTGGCGGGGGTATCTCTTCATCTCTTATAACAATAGGGTTTTCGAAATCTTGGTGTGCTGATTCAAAGTGAATGGGTTGCAGAGTCTTTCGTAAAGTAACACAATGGTTGAAACATGTAGCAAAGCTACAATCTGGTGGTTTCGGTAGCAATGACGGCAACGACGATGTAGAGGCTGGTGATTGCAAAAACGGTGTGTTAAATTCACATGGTAATGAACACTTATCAGTTGATAACAATCTGTTTAGATTTGGTGGTTTGGGAGGAATTGTGAAATCAACACCATTGCGAAAATCTTCATCATTGGAAAGAGTCTCAACAATAGGAATCATTATATCTACATAAGCACAGGGTGAAGATGAAGATGACATGGGAGAAGGAAATTGAATATGTTTCTGCTTCACAATGGATGAAGGATATAGAACTCTTTGGTCACCAACATCAAAGACATGATTGAACACAAAATCTTTACGGGAGGAAGTTACCAATTTTTGAGCTTGGATCTCGTTAACTTGTGTTGTCATTAGAGGAGTATACATAAACATCACCTTTGATGTTTCATGCTGTGATTTTCCAAAATCCTCAATAACATTGGTGAAATCTACCGTAACACTTTGCTCCATTAAGGATGACAACTCTTGAACCAATTTCTCTTCCTCATCTGAAATCGGTAAAAGCTCTCTCCATTCAGGTTTAAAATGCCAAAGAAACACACATGTGAAAGTATCCCAACAAGATGGTGGATGAAGTTGAGACCTCCAAACCCACCATTGACGAGCACGACCGTGTAATTTTTCCACAGCTTCTAGCAACTTCATCTTTTCTGGTGTTCCTTTCTCTCTGAAAACTTTTTCAACACATAATACCCACCAGTAAGAGTCTTCTTCTTCTTCTCCATAGAAGACCGGAATGGCCATATAGTTTGGGAGAATGAGATCGAAATGAGAGC
This sequence comes from Vicia villosa, assembly GCF_029867415.1. Classification (NCBI taxonomy): domain Eukaryota; kingdom Viridiplantae; phylum Streptophyta; class Magnoliopsida; order Fabales; family Fabaceae; genus Vicia; species Vicia villosa. Next base: position 149,812 of record NW_026706172.1, on the reverse strand, counting down.
ACGAATTGATAGGAAGCTAATCCTACCAAGAATATAGAATTAGGGTTTCAACAATAAAAGATAAAGACCTTAAAAATAAGCTAAGAAAATAGAGATAAAAATATAAAAATAACATTGATTTCTTTGATACTCTTCAAAGTCTCAACAAATTACATATATAGTACTCATAATGGGTACTTAACTAGAAGGCCCGAACACTATAAAAAGCCCAATACAAATAGAAGTATTACTAATAAAAATTAGACATTAATTTAAATAACTAAATTATTTATCTAAATAATTTCTCTTCTCTATCAGTGAACGGGAACAAAAACAAAATGAAGCTCCTCACCTTTCTCGATCTCTCGCGATACCTTGCTTCATCGCGCTCTCACCTCTGTTTCGAAGCTCTCACGGTCTCAATACCCTCGGCCTCTCTCGCTTAATACTCTCGTTCTCGATTTATCTCACTCACTCGTTCATCTCTCTGTTCTCTCTCGGCGAGCAACGATTAGAATAAATAAAAAGCAACCAACACACAGAAATTGCAATACAAGATAAAGATTAACAAATATTTATCATCACTACAACCCATTATTGTGAATATAAAGTTTACCAATCCGAAAGTTATCGGAGTGCCGTAATCCAAAGGGTAAGCTTCACTTCTCTCTGTGAATTTGTGATTCAAAATATTGGCTGGAATTGGTGTCGATTCTTCTTCTACTGTTTCTCTGGTCTTGGCCTTTTTTATTCTTTACCGTACCATATGCGGGGTAATGGAGAGTGAGAGGGTTCAGCTGTTATTGTTGATGTTGAAGTGATGATGGTGTGCTGGTGTTGAGGTAAATGAATGGTTTCGAATGGTGATTATTTGCGGGTGAGGATTTGTGTTTCTGATATGTGAGTGAGGGTTGATTGAAGAAATTTTTGGTGAGTTTGTATGAAGGTGTGAAGTTATATGGGTGTTCTTGCTGAGTGTGTTTTGAAGGTGAATAAGCTCAAAGTTTTTGTGAATGAACTTGGAGGAAGCTGTGAATATTTTGCAGAGTAACAATCTTCTTTTTTCGTGGCTGGCCCCCTATTGCTGTGTTTTTGTTCTGATTTATAGATGGATTGAAGAGAGTTTTTGGGGGGAAAGTAGGGTGAATTTGAACATATTTGTTGTCTATTTTCTTGGCTTTTTGGATGCAGGCTTGTGTTGCCTATTTTGGTGTAACATTTGGATGTTTATGTGCAGATTTTTGGACCCTTTTATTGTTTTGTGTAGGCTTTTGCAGGATAACAGCAAGGTTGGACTGTTGTGTTTGGCATTTTGGAACGATTTGCTTGAGAAATAATATGTGAACATGACAATGTAGGACCTTAAAAAAAACTTCATAGTTTGAAACAAAAACAGAATCAACTTGGGCTTAAAACGAAATAAACACATGGGCCTTACACAAAAAATAAATTTTGTTCTATTCTATATAATAAAATTAGAATAATAAAAAAAAATAATGATAAAACTAATTTATCATATAAGAAGAGTCTACCATTTCCTCATCTCTTAGCTATGCCACATCAGCCTCTCTTCTCACAAAATTCCACATCATTCCCTTCTCACAAAATTCCACATCATTCCCTTCCCACTCACAAAATTCCACATCATTCCCTTCCCATTGTATGTTGCAGCAGTTGTAAGGATTGAGCTTTAAACCTCCAACCTCTCATGATCTTGCAATTACAAATTATTTACTTTCTCTGGCCATTCACAACTGCTTACAGCACTAATGACCTTATATAATGCTTTGCATATTTATCAACCACTTTCATTCTTCTTCTTTCCACGTTTAATTCAGTGTGTTGTGAAATTGCATGATCATGTGTGAGTCAGAGGGATCCTGATTGAAGATTTGCGTTGGGTTGTATGTATGTGATGGTGGAAGACGTCAGTTATGGATGGATCGCGGCCCGTAGCCGCTGATGATGGTGGTGGTCTACATGATGCGTGGTATCGGAAATGTTGGTAGTGCTCCAGTGTGTTTCCGAATCTGTTTTGGTTCCTTCGACACCACTGCTTTTTTAATTTTTTTCTTCTTTTTTACTCTGTTGTGTAGTAACTTGCAGGCTGCATCTCATAATAATGCTTATAAGGCGGATTTTTTTCTTTTCATTTTCGTTTCACGATTTGTGAGGTGTTTTCATTCCATCTCTGTAATATTTTCTATTTTTTTGTTATTTTGTTTTATGAATTCCATCTCTGTAATATTTTCTATATTAATCATGGATATTTTCTGTATTAATCATGGATATGTTATTTGCGTGATATATGTTGTGTTCTTAACTCATGTTTCTTTTTTATTTAAGGGCAATGCCATCAACTACCATTGCTGGAAGAAGAAGTGGAGGAAGTGAAATAAAGAAGTGGAAGAAGTGAAGTCTGAAATATTTGATTATCTTAATAGTGCTGAAGATTCCTTGTAGAAAATATTTATGAATGCATTATAGAAATCATTTACTCAAACCCTTGAAAATCAGATTACAAGGAGTAGCAAAATCTTTTGTAACAAAGAAATCATAATGATTGAGTTTTTTTCTATTATTTTATCATGCGAAATATATTTATTTATCCATTTTTATTTGATGATTAATGTTTTTTTGTGTTTGTCCTTAGATGTTTGGTCATATGGATTGTTATAGACTAACACTTAATCCACAAACTCATTTGTCCCAATATATTATTAAAGTTATTTATAATTATAATTAATTTAAAAATAATTTAAATATAATAATTTACATAATATATTTTTGATATATATATTTTTTTAAATTGGCTGTGCCTATATTTTTTCTTTAATATATTAAAGCAAAAATAGTTTACTATTTGAAAAAATAATAAAAGAAAGAATAATTATGGAAACGGGGTTTTATATGATATATAAAAGGAAAGAAAATAATGTAAATTTAAATAGGGAGACATTTTTCAAGTATATATATATATAACAAATTTACTAATGATTGAAATATTTTTATAATTAATGACAAAAAATATTTATATACAAATAGCTATATTGATTAAATTAATTTTATATACGAGAAAAAATAACTATAATTATGAATATTATTATTACACATTTAATATAAATTTATAATATTATAATTATTGATTGATTGCAATTTTTAATTTTGATTTAATGTGATTGTAATTTTTTAACTTCTTATACATCTGTTTTCTTGATATGGAAATTGTTTCGTGAAGTAATTGGTATATTATTACAAAATGACGTTCAAAAAACCCCCTGCAAAAAAAAAAACCCCTGCAAAAAAAAAAAGTTGCAAGTCCAAAAATTATACATCTGTTTTCTTGATATGGAAATTGTTTCGTGAAGTAATTGGTATATTATTACAAAATGACGTTCAAAAAACCCCCTGCAAAAAAAAAAACCCCTGCAAAAAAAAACCCCTGCAAAAAAAAAAGTTGCAAGTCCAAAAATTATACATCTGTTTTCTTGATATGGAAATTGTTTCGTGAAGTAATTGGTATATTATTACAAAATGACGTTCAAAAAACCCCCTGCAAAAAAAAAAAAACCCTGCAAAAAAAAACCCCCTGCAAAAAAAAAAACCCCTGCAAAAAAAAACCCCTGCAAAAAAAAAAGTTGCAAGTCCAAAAATTATACATTTGTTTCGTGAAGTAATTGGTATATTATTACAAAATGACGTTCAAAAAACCCCCTGCAAAAAAAAAAAACCCCTGCAAAAAAAAAAAGTTGCAAGTCCAAAAATTTGTCTTGGGTGGGAGTTGAACCCACACCCTTCCACTTAAGGTATATTAGCTTTGAACTTGCAGTCTAGTGGTTAGGTGCTACATCTTGTAGTGGAAGGGAGTGGGTTCAATTCCTACCTCTAACATGTTTTCTTATATTAACCTATATTAACAAAAAATAAAAACAAAATAAAATACATGTGGCATTAAAATTAATAAATAAATAAAATAAAAAGCCACCTGGGCATCCACGTCAATGACTAGATCTGACGAAGGTTTAAAATGAGAGAATCTCAAATGTTAGGGGAATTCTTGCAACTTTATATTAACCTATATTAACAAAAAATAAAAACAAAATAAAATACATGTGGCATTAAAATTAATAAATAAATAAAATAAAAAGCCACCTGGGCATCCACGTCAATGACTAGATCTGACGAAGGTTTAAAATGAGAGAATCTCAAATGTTAGGGGAATTCTTGCAACTTTTTTTTTGCAGGGGGGTTTTTCAAATGTCGCCTATATGGGTTTTTCAAATGTCGCCTATATGGGTTTTTCAAATGTCGCCTATATGGCAGGGGGAAAATAGGTATTAACCCATAAATAAACTTCATTGATCGATTGAATATTATGTTTGAGCGATATGTATATTAAATCTTAATAATTATCGAAATTATAAATATTATAATATGTAAATAACATAATATTTTATATTAATTCATAGAACTAAAGAATATTTTATTTTAGTCAAATTAAAAAATTAAGTTTATCAATATATATATATATATATATTAAAATTAATTTTATAAAATATTATTGATATTTATTTATTGTAAGGTCGAAAAAAAATATAGAATGTAATAAAATATTACAAATTAAAAATGTATATATAATTTTAAAATGTATATGTAAATAGAATCAAAGAATAAAGAAAAAATCTGTATATTAAACATTTAATGGTAACATAAATGACAATATAAATGATAAAATAAAAGAAACTAACTATCGTTAGAAATTACTTATATTACTACTAATACAAAATAAATTCAATAGATCAAAAATAAGATCAAAGACAAGATTTAAAAAAAAAAAACTAAGATATAGACCAAATATCTCTTATTTTATGCCGCCAATATACACAAAATATACGAAAAACCATCAAGCAATTTAATATCATCATTTCTCATTGAAATATTTGCTATGAGTTTTTTCAACAAATTTTTATAACATTAATATCAAAAGATCAATTTACATTAATGTGTTGCCTATATAAATATATATATATATATATATATATATATATATATATATATATATATATATATATATATATATATATATATATATGAGGAGGGATCAAATTACACCCGAAGAGTTACACCACGAGTTACACTCATTCAATAACTACATTTTGAATTAATATTTTTTAAATTCAACCGTTGGATTGAAACATAATATCATATAGATCATACCTATAAAGTTTGAGCTTAATCTATAATGATTTACTATGTCATTGAATTACATCAAAATTAACGTTATATGAAAGCTCATTTTGACGTTAATCTTTGGATATCTTGATTGTATAGTAAATCATTATAGATTAAGCTCAAACTTTATAGGTATGATCTATATGATATTATGTTTCAATCCAACGGTTAAATTTAAAAAATATTAATTCGAAATGTAGTTATTGAACGAGTGTAACTTGTGGTGTAACTCTTCGGGTGTAATTTGATCCCTCCTCTATATATATATATATATATATATATATATATATATATATATATATATATATATATATATATATATATATATATATATATATATAAAAATAGAAATCAGTTACAATCAATTAATTTAATTATCATAAATATTACTCTACATTTTTGTTTATGTCTTTTAATATTCTTTAAGTACTTATTCAATTCTATATGTTACATTAAGAGTCACAAATATTCTTTAATATTCTTTATGATGTATTAAGAGTCATAAATATTTATTAATATAAATCTCTTACACTCTTTTCTTACCTAACAACCACTATTAATTTAAATCGTGAATATAGTGATATTAATTTGATAAATATTTGCTACTAACATATATGGTTGTCGTAAAAAAATAAAAATAAAAAATTAATATTATTCCTTATTAATTAAAATTATTAATATAAATATATAATACTAATATACAGTTATATTAAGGATTGTGACTATTATATAGTTATATTAAATTTTTTATTATTATATAATTATAATAAAAATTATAATTTATATGAAAATATATCGTTTTTTATTTTTTTGAATACAAGAAGATATAGTAGTAGAAAATATTTTTTTCAATAAATATAGAGCCATATTATTAATTTTATCGAAGATGTTAATTGTTTACAATAATAATAAATAATTATATTAACAAAAAGCATTGATAAAATATTTTATAATAAAAAATATATAATAATAATAATATAATAGAAAAAATATTTGTTTCATTTTAAAGATAATAACCATGAGTATATATTATTTAACTATTAATATAGTTATTTAGTAATTTGAAAAATATTTTTATAGGCTTTAATTTGTATATTAATAATTAATTAAAAAAATACAAAACACTAGCAATAAAATTATTTTATGTTAAAAGACTCTATTAAAATTATTTAATTCGTAATCAAAATTCATTAGATCGAAAATTAATCTTATCCATTAATTGAATCATAAATATTAATTTAAATTTTTGTTTTTGTCTTTTAATATTCTTTAAGTATTTATTTAATTGTATATGTTATATTTAGAGTCACAAATATTATTTAATATTCTTTATGTTATATTAAGAGTCATAAATATTTATTAATTTAAATCTCCTCCACTCTTTTCTAGACGTAACACCCATATTATTTTAAACCGTGTATATAGTTATATTTATTTGATAAATATTTGCTGCAATTATATATGGTTGTTTTAAAAATAAAAAATAAATAAATTAATATAATTTCGTATTAATTAAAATGATTAATATAAATATATAATAATAATAATATATAGTTGTATGAAGGATTGTGACTATTATATAGTTATATTAAATTTTTTATTATTATATAATTATAATAAAGATTATAATTTATATAAAAATATTTTATTTTTTAATACAAGAAAATATAGTAATCGAAAATATTTTTTGGAATAAATATAGAGCCATATTAGTAGTATGATAATAAATAATTATATTTTAGTTATAAAATAACAAAAAGCATTAATAAAATATTTTATGATAAAAAATCTATAATAATAATAATAATAGTAATATAATAAAAAAAATATTTGTTGCATTTTAAAGATAATAACAATGAATATATTATTCTAATTGTTAACAAAATTTGAATATTAACGGGAACACGAAGTTACTGATGATTTTTTTGAATATTAACATAAACATTTATGAGTTACTGATAAATTTTTTGAACATTAACGAGAACAAGTTTGGAATATTAACGAGAACACGAAGTTATTTATCAAAATAATGAATATTAACGGGAACAAGGAGTTACTGATGAAAATAATAAATATTAACGGGAACATGATGTCACTGATCAAAATATTGAATATTAACGAGAACAAATTTAGAATATTAACGTGAATATGCAATTAGTGATCAAAATAATGAATATTAGCGATAACATGAAGTTACTGATCAAAACATTGAATATTAACGGGAACATGAAGTTACCGATTAAAATATTTGATATTAATGAGAACATGAATTACTGATCAAAATATTAAATATTAACATAAACATGAAGTTACTGATCGAAATATGGAATATTAATGAAAACATGAAGTTATTGATCAAACTATTGTATATTAACTGGAACAAGTTGTTATTGATCAAACTATTGAATATTAACGGGAACATGGAGTTATTAATTAAAATATTCAATATTAACGGGAACCAATGTTAGTAAGTTGAAAGTAAATGTGAATAAGTTTATTGCATTGGACAATCGACATTGTGTTGTTTGTTCTTTATGCGGGTCACATTTTATTCTACTATCGATAAAACATTAATAATTTAAGTCATATAATAGATCTTTCCAATTTTTATTGCATATTAATAAAATAACATATAAACTTTATTTTCTTTATTACTTTTTATTTTCAATATTCAATTTTTTTAATATTAGTATTTTTATAACTTTTTCAATTTTAACCTAAATTTAATCTTTTACTAATACCTTTTCCTTATATTTTTTTTTGAATATTAACAGGAACAAATTTGAAATATTAACGGGAACACGAAGTTATTGATCAAAATAATTAATTTTAACGGTAACATAGACTTACTGATTAAATAATAAATATTAACGGGAGCATGAAGTTAATGATCAAAATATTAAATATTAACGGGAACAATTTTGGAATATTAACGGGAATACGAAGTTACTGATCAAAATAATGAGTATTAGCGGGAACATGAAGTTACTAATCAAAATATTGACTATTAACAGGAACATGAAGTTACTGAATAAAATATTCAATATTAACGAGAACATGAGTTACTAATCAAAATATTGAATATTAACGGAAACATGAAATTACTGATCGAAATATTGAATATTAAGGGTAAAATAATATTTATTAATCAATATATCACAAACTTTGATCCAACCTATTGAAAAGAAATTTCGATATTTTACACATTTGTTTTTAGGACATTTACTTCTACAATAATTATATTGAACAAAATAACATTTTTCCTATCATCTTTTATTTCCCTCAATCACAATGCGCGGAAACGACACTAGTAAATAAACAAAAACGAAACTAAATTATTAAAACCCAATTTTTTTTTTGATATTTTTTTTTTATGAAATGCAAATAAAAATAAACATGACATGAATAATATTTTTTTTTTGGAATTTTCATAAAAAAGAGAAAAATGATGAATGTACATGAAATATGAATGATATTTGTAGGGCAAAAATTAGGGTGCGACAATAAGTTTGTTTTAAATCTAGATAGATTTGATTTAGATTTAAAATATATTAGATTTGATTTAGTTCCAAAATATGTATTTTGAGCTTTTATAGATTTAGACTTTGGCTTAGGGAGAAAGCTAACCTAAATCTATAAATAGGGGGAGTAACCCTCATTATTTGTAATCAAGTCATTAAAGTGTATTCACAAAAGTTGCAGCTGCAAGTGAATAACAGAATTTGCACAGTTTGTGGGCAGAGAGAAACTCTGCAGAAAATACTTTCTTTTTCTCTTTTAATTTCCGCAGACCCTAATCCTACTTTTGTTCTTATTTTCTTCATTGTCATCTTTAACAATAAGGAATTAATCAAAGGTTTGAGAGTCTAAATCCAACAAATTGTACACTTACGCCGTAAATTAGACCATAAATATATACTCAACTATTTTTTAATAATTTTTTTCTTACTTTGTCAACTGTGCAAGTATAAAAGATGTGTATGCATATAGTGTAAAAGCATTTGGTGTAGAAAAAGAGAGTATACATAGCATACCTCTTCTCATATAGAGATAAACACTTGAAATCATTTATGAGCAAAGAAGAAATAGAAAGGTAGAAGATTGAACCATAGATTGAAAGAAGGCTCCAATAATAAATACTCCCTCCGTTCCTTTTTAAGTGTCGTTTTAACACAAAACTCTTAAACCAAGGTCCAAGATAGTGGATTATTAGAGTTACTTTTTCTAATATACCCTTATTTATTTTTCTCTTTCCAAATAAATTCAATCATAAACTTTCTTTTTCCAATAACTAATTGAAAAATTTGAGGTGGAGTTAATGAGAAAATAAGGGTATAAATGATAAATTATAATATTAAATTATAAAACGACACTTAAATAGGAACAAAAAATTCTTCTAAAACGACACTTAAAAAGGAACGGAGGGAGTAAGACTTAAGACTTGTTTTCGTTCAAGTGGGAGAGAGAAAAAAGAGATGTGATTGAAACAGAAATATTTTAATAAATAAAACTTTGTGTTAATATAAAAGATTTGTAAACCGGAAACATAAGCAAATTGTATTTTTGAGAGATAGTAGAATAAAATAAATGAGTTGTCATTTCATCTTTATCTTTCTAACTGCTCTGTCAAAATTGAAGGCTTAATTGTTATGTCTCATGATAGGCATCATAGTGAATATTTTGAATCTTAATTTTTTTACATCACTATAAAACTTTATAAAAATAAAAGAGTTGTGATGTAACACGTACGGTTGGTTTCGGTTCTGTGATGGGTATAAATTTAAAATCCGATTTCGACCATACTAAACTGTTAAAAACCAAAAACTGCAAACCGCGGTCATATCGATTCATTTTTTCAGCATCGATTCTTTTTTTTTATTCGTCAGTTATTTCGGTTCGGATTGGACATATCATACCTGTCACAATGTATTAAACTTTGACAACTTTTTAAGTATCTGATGTTTATTGTAGTTTCATATAATTTCGGGTATATTTAATTTATCAAACCATTTTGGTAGTTTTGGATGGTATTACAATACTCATATGTAACCATATATGAAGTATCCTATATGATTACGGATGGTTTTATTAAATTTTTTCATAACACTACTTCTTAGGGGTGGCAAAATGGATGGATTGGATGGATATGGATTGGATCCTTAATGAATGGATTGGATGGATATGAATTGAATCCTTAATGGATGGATCAGACCAATCCATTAATCCATTACAATCCATTAAACTCTCTAAATAAAAATCCAATCCAATCCAACCATTAAGTAATAAAATCCATCCATTAACAAATTTCTAATGGATGGATATCCATCCATCCAAAAGACAATTAAAAATATTTTATTTTTTTAAAAATTTCATAAAAATAATAATTTACGTATTTTAAAATAATTTTTTCATTTTTTTAAAAAATAATTGATTTTTCGTTCTTCCGAAAAAAACACGAATTTTCGTTTTACCGAAAAAAACTCGATTTTTTCGTTTTCCCTAAAAAATCGATTTTTTTCGTTTTTCCGAAAATAACTCGATTTTTTCATTTTCTCAAAAAAAAACTCGACATTTTTTCGTTTTTCTGAAAAAAACTCGACTTATTTCGTTTTCTCAAAAAAAAACTTGATTTTTTTCGTTTTCTAAAAAAAAAACTCGATTTTTTTCATTTTTCCGAAAAAAACTCGACTTTTTCCGTTTTTCCGAAGAAAAAAACTCGATTTTTTTCGTTTTTTCCGGAAAATAACTCGACTTTTTTCGTTTTTCGAAAAAAACTCGAATTTTTCGTTTTTACGAAAAAAACTTGATTTTTTCGTTTTCCCAAAAAAACTCGACTTTTTCATTTTTTGAAAAAACTCGATTTTTTTCGTTTTTTAGAAAAAAACTCAATTTTTTCGTTTTCCCCAAAAAAACTTGATTTTTTCATTTTTCCGAAAAAAACTTGATATTTTTGTTTTTCTGAACAAAAAAACTCGACTTTATTGTGTTTTCGGAAAAACCTGATTTTTTTCGTTTTTCGGAAAAACTCGATTTTTTCGTTTTCTGGAAAAACTCGATTTTTTCATTTTTCCGAAAAAACACGATTTTTTCGTCTTTCCGAAAAAACACGATTTTTCGTTTATTCGAAAAAACTAGATTTTTTTGTTTTCCCGAAAAAACTGGATTTTTTTCGTTTTTCGTAAAAACACGATTTTTTCGTTTTTTCAGAAAAAACTCGATTTTTCAATTTTATGAAGAAACTCGATTTTTTGTATTTTCATATTTTATTATTTTTAATAAAAAATAATTTAAACCATTTAAAGTATAAAATAAAAATAATCCATTGGATTATCAAAATGTGTTGGATGGATTGGATTCATCCATGTATATAAATGGATGGATTTAATCTAGGGGTGGCAAAACGGGTCCGGCCCGCGGGGAAAGCCCGTTTTACCCGCACTTTTTCGCGGGGCGGGAGGAGGTTTTAGGCCCGCTCCCTTTAGTATGCCCGCCCCGTCCCGTTTTTTTGCGGGCTTTTGCGGGCATGAGCTTTTTCATTCAATTTTACTATTTTTAGGCTTAAAAGGTTCAATGCCCGCGGGCTTTCCCCGTCCCGCACTCACTTTTTGCGGGGCAGGGCAAGGTTTTAGACCCGCACTCTCTAATATGCCCGCCCCGCCCCATTTTTTCGCGGGCTTTTGCGGGGCGGGCCTAAACGGGGAGGCCATGCCCGTTTGCCACCCCTAATTTAATCCATCCATTAACTTATTTTTTTATTTAGTGGATGGATTGGATGAATTTTTTGATGGATGGATTGGATGGATTTTAGCTAAGTAGTGGAAGTTGGTTGAGTGAAAGTTGATTATCTTATTTTAAAATAAGATTTATCTCACACTTTAATAATTTTTAAATTTTCATATTTGTTTCACTTTTTAAAACTAATATTAATTTAATAAATAATATCTTATTATTTTACACGTTTGTGCAAATTAAAAAGGACGGATATTAATAAAAATAGTGATCGCTTAATTAATAAAATGTGTGCAAAATCTCCTTGCTTAAATCTCAATTTTAAAATTCATTGCACCTATTTTAAATTTTGGTTATTTCGCTTTGTTGTTTGTGATTTATTTTCTCCTACTTTTTATCAAAACTTATATTATTTTCAAAACTAATTTTACATGAGTATTAATTTTTATGTATTTTCTTTTATTATATATTTATTATAAAAATAAATAAATAAATACATACATAATTTATCCCATATTGAAAAATTGAGAAACATTTATAATTTTTAATAATATTTAAACTTTTTTAGAATATTACTAAAAAGTAATTTTTTTTTTAAAAATTAAAAATAAGTATGTAACATGTAATAATAATTTGGTTGGTTAAAAATAAGTATGTAACATGTATCGAGTGTTTTCTATATTTAATTGTTTTGTAAATTTCTCCCATGCTATATTTAAATAAATATATAATTTCATATTACTTCCTTGAAGTATTGAATGATTTTACAAAAATTAATTTTTTTTTGCATTGATATGTTTGAATATTCACTTTTAAAATATTTAAAAGAAACATAAATATGACTATGAGAACAATTTTGTCATAAATTTTTTTTTGCATTGATATTTTTTTTGTCATATTTAAAAGAAATAAAATTCACTTATCCTTATTATTGAAATAATTGTGTTTTGTAAAATAAATATTGCAAAATAGATTGTAATGTTTAAATCCTTAAAAATTAATATTTAAATAAATAATTTTTTTTAAGTAACATCATAATTTGTATGTTTTTATCGAATATTTAAGTAAAATAAAATGAATGTTCAAATATGACAAAGATAATGTAAAATATTATTAAAGTAGATGATAAAATTATTCAAATATCATGACAAAGATCAACTATCTACCCATTAATAAAGTGTTGCCCAAACTGACCTTTCTGCCCTTACAAGCAAATATTTTTTCCCTTTCTAAAGGTTATTCAAGTAATTAACAAAATAAAAATTACTCCATGCCAATTGTTGTGTTTTCATTGGTCATTTTAATGATATGTTGTACTTTCTGTTTACTTTTTATTCACTTTCGTTTCTCTCCAAGAAAAAGGCTAAAGTTTGCAAGCAACATACCTCACTCATCTCACTCTTCTATCTCCTTGTCTCTCATTCTCTCTTTTGCAGATAACTTTTCATTTCCTTTCTCTCCATCATGTTCTCTTCTCTTTTCCCCAAACCCCCAAACCCTAGATCGCCGTCTCCCCCTTTCTCTCCATTGTGATATCTTTTTCTCCTTTTGACGAACCACCCTCCACCCTGTCTTCCAAACTCCTCAACCCAAAAGTCCGAAGAAGAAGAAGATTCATCTGAAGATGTTGATAAATTTTCATCTGAAGAAGAAGCACATGAAGCGGATCTGAAAAATGTTAGGGTTCAACATGAACATTTCAAAGACCCATGATTAATAAAGGTAAATGTTTCATTGATTTTTCTCCTTTTGGAATTTGAAACATTAAAGCTTAAGATTTTAGTTGTACCATAGGAATATTATACACAAAAGCTTCAAAATAAGTAGATCTGAAATTTTTTATAAGTTACAGGAAATTTTTTTTGGTTAGATCTGAAAGAGGGAAATGTTTCATTGAACTTTTTTTTTTGAAATTTTGATTAGTTTTTTTGTTGATGTTGTTGTTGTGTTGTTGTTCCCTGATATATGTAGGTTGTCGCAGCCAAGGTCATACATAATAAGCAAACTCCTCTTCGAACTACAATACTCACGGTGAGTTTTCATTCTCTTTCAATCACTCTCATTATTCTACTCTTTATCACTATCATTGTATTATTCTGGTATTAAAAAAAAACATATTTTTAAGGTTATTGTTACTAAGAAAAAGAGTATTTTATAATTGTAAGATTGCAAGCAATAATGGATAAAAACTATTCTATAGAACCTAATCTGTTTTTTGTTGTTGTATCGTTTTATACTGTTTCTAAACTTTATTAAAAAAGAGTATTTTAATACTGTTTTTGTTGTTGTAAGATTGCAAGCAATAATGGATAAAAACTATTCTTGAATTTCAAATTTGATTTATTAATAACAAAAGGTTTTCAGCTTTTTCTCTTTTTTTCTCTGTTTTAATCTTTGTAGTTCTGTTGAATTTCTGGGGTTTAAGATTGGCAGTTTCTTTATTACTCCTTATTCTATTTCAGGTTGATTTGTGAATGTTGGTTGATATGTTACTAAGGGTATGTTTCTCACTGATTATAAAAGAGTGTTTGCTGCTAAATAATATATAGGTTTAATGTAGAAACATTGGATTTGGATTTATAGATTTTAATTAATTTTCATTATTTTTCTTGCCAATTTTCATTGCTGCTAAATAAAAATTATCTTTCTAATTTATTTTATTATAATTTTTTAGAGTGCACAAAATATCATTTAAATTTGAAGTTTTTTTAATAAAGTTTCATAAAAAATTATATTTAAGATATATTATTTTAAAATTTTATTAATTAAAATCATATTTTTTAATAATTGTTTGAAAATTATTTTTTACAAAATTATTTTTCGGATTGTTTTACTCAATATTCTTTTCTTAACCCAACTAAAAATCTTTAAGAAATATACAATAACACAACACATCACATTTAAATAACATTGGGTTTATTTTTTAGGTAATTAGGTTAAAAAGGTTAAATAAAATATGTTATCCGCTTTGAAAACCAGTTATCTAAAATATATTATATTTGTATATTGTTATTATTATTAATAGTATAATAAAAAAAGTTTTATTATTATCATATATAAGAACCGATATAAGTATAAGTATGTTATTAATATAAAAAAAATCAAAAAGGGAACTTCAACAAAATAAAAAGAAAAAAAACTCACCTGAGAGGAACAACGCACAAATAACAACCGCACAATAAAAAAAATAAACTTAGAAATAATACAGAGAAAGAATTTAGTCTTTAATAATTCAATAAGTTAGACAATCTTGAAATTAAAAAAAATGATTGAGGTTAAAATAGGAAAAGTAATAAAATTATAATTACTAAGCGGTACTCGAAATGGTAATGAAACGTAAAAAAACTATAATTGGACATTCTTATTTCATGAAGGCAATTTGACGTTTTTTAAAAGAATTTGATTTCATAATTTATATAAATTAGTCAGTAGAATGGGAATATAACAAAAATGAAATAATAGTAATGTTTGGACATAAAAAACGTGACCTCACATTCAAAGGATTTAATTTTTATAATTTGTGGTAAATGATAGTCAGTAGAAGGGGAGAATAATTTTCACACCTCTACAACATAATTCAAACTTAGGAACCGTAGTATGTCTTGATTTGGCCTTACGCTCTTGGTACCACATGCAAGCGTGGCAAAATTCACATTCCCAGCAGGGGTCTCCAATATCATAATATTCTGTATTATGAAAGATTATAGTGAGTAATACATGTACACATATAAATGTAAATCAAGTCATTCCATTGGTTTTTATATGACCAAATTCTATAATTAAGACATATAATATTTAAAACATATATTTTACCTTGTAGGTGGGAATCAACGACATCTTCATTTTCGAAGGAATCGTATGAACCATAACTATCTGCTAAAGATTGTCCATCATTTCTCACCATCACGAAGTTTGGCAATGAAACGTAGTAATGATGTCACACCTTTCGTCTTCTTTTTTTGTAGAAGAGCTAGATGGTTTAGCCACGATGCTTGGGTAGAGAGAAAAACAGAAAAATGTTTAAACACAACTTGATATGACAGAGCCTGCTCTCACACCACACACTTAACTCTCTCATAGATGTTCAAACCTGGCAGGATCACTTAACTATTATAGGAAACAGTTATATAAAATTTAATGAATTAAAGATTCAATACAAACAAATAAAATATGAAGTACAACACTTTTCTATTAGTCTTTTAGGTTTTACTATTAGTAAATAAGTTATTGTATATGTTGCTGATGAAATTTTCATAAGTTATGCATAGCTGTGATTCATTCTTTACCGCAAAATCTCATGACACTCAAAGAAGTTAACCTTCAAACACGTTAATTAAGGGCATTGCATAAGGAGTAGAGAGAAGTTAACCAGTATGAAGAATGTTTAGCTAATATGTCACACAAACACAAACTGCAGATTCAGATTCAAAAGAGAATATTTGCATAAGCAACCAAAACTTGTGTTTATGATTAATGACTGTAGCAAGATAGAGAATATTTTTTAGCAGAGTCCATTAAGTTCCTCTTTCATACTCTGGCATTTTATTTGGATAAAATATAAATACTCAAACTGACCCAAGCTTACTCTTCAACAACACATAATCACTTATGGAGTCATCAACTCTTTCCTATGTCACTATTATGTCTTGTCTTTGGATGGCTACTTAATTATTTTTCAACACCATGGAACAATGAAACACTGACACCTAATGATATAACTAAGTAACACAAAATTGTAACACAGCTATATTCAATTCATAAGGATAATTACCCAAGCAATGAGATACAAATCAGACAGCTACGTATAACTATAGTAACACAAAATTGTAAAGGAGGAGCCTAGTACTAGGATAATAACAAGTTAACCTTCAAACACATCAATTAAGGGTATTGAATAAGGACATTGAAGAAAACCACCCAAATATTCAATACGTGTGGCCTGTCATACCTTTAGTCTTCTTTGTTTTTTGAGAAGAGCTAGATGGATTAACCATAATGTCTGTTTAGATAGAAAAACAGAAAAACGATAAAACTGAGAATTCACTAACTAGCATCTTACATTATCTACCTTTTCCATACACTGATGACTAGTTAACTAGTTAATCCTATCTTGTTAAAACAATAACTCAACATCATAACATGTTAGCAAATGAATTTTAGTAAGTCTATTTATATAAAGTAGCCATCAACTGTATCAAAGATTACTTCAACAGAATGCAAGAGTATGAACTCTACAAGAGTATCAAAACAGAGCTATAAACAATATATTGTAATTTTCATAGTATAACTCAGCTACAACACAAGAACAAAGTAATCTTCACTGTATTCTAAAACTATGTTGTTTGTTATTTGCTATTATCCCCCAAAATCCCTTCTTGATGATCATTACAAGTGGCATAAACATCATCAACTTCATTTTCATCATAAAAAGAAGGCCTTCATGTTGAAAAAGAAGTATTGTGATCAACGTCTAGAGTTGAATCATCATTTTCATCACTATAATTTGTGTTTCTTTAGAGGACAACAAACCACCTATTGTTTGAGGGATTCTTTACATAAAACACTTGGATTTCTTGAGCTGCCATAATGAAAGGTTCTTCCTTACATCCCACCTTATCTAAGTCCACCAATGTAAATCCTAATTCATCAGTTTGTACGCCATTGTTAATATTAACCCACTTACAACATAAGACATTAAAGTTAGGCTCATAAGCTAAAAACTTTAATGTATCCGAAGCATTATTATCATTCATAATCTTGTTTTTAAACCATTTTGAGAATGTTTTGTTATGCTCTTTCAACACCCATTTTCTGACATTCGAGGGTTTTTGGCTTTGACAATGGTTTTATGTGTACTCAAGTATGGCTGAACCTCATCAGTGTTATTTAATATATACAAATGTGCTTTAAAAACTTTCCCTTCACCCATATGCTTAACCTTTAGATGAGTACCCTTACCGTAGCATATTCCGTCGTGACGAGACTTAGGTAATCCTACAGGTTTTGCATGTGACAAATACTCTGTACAAATCTCAACGGCTTCTTCTGTGGTGTACCTTTCAACAATAGATGCCTCCGGACGATAATGATTCTTCACATAGATTTTCAATATCTTCATGCATCATTCAAAAGGATACATCCATCTTAAATAAATAGGGCCACACACTTTAATCTTTCTAACTAGATGGACTATTAAGTGAACCATGATGTCAAAAAATGAAGGAGGAAAAAACATCTCCAAATGAAACAAAATAATAATAGACTCGTTTTCCATCTCATCCAATTTATCAGGGCCAATCACTTTGTTACATATATCATTAAAGAAAAAGCACAATCTAGTTATGGCATGTCAGACATTTTTGGGTAAGATGCCATGAATAGCCACAGGTAGTAGTTGTTGCATCAAAATATGACAATCATGAGATTTCAAGCCAATTAGTTTGAGATCTTGCATTGACACCAGAATTTTGACATTTGAGGAGTAGCCATTGGGAACTTTCTCACTTGTAGACACTCACAAAATCTTATTTTCTCTTCTCTTGACAATGTATGGCATGTCGGTGGTAAATACATTTTGGTACCTCTTGGTTGTTGAGATAACTCTTCTCTTATTTTCAAATTAACCATATCTAAACGAGAGTTTAAACCATCCTTTGTCTTACCTTGAATGTTGATAAGTGTTCCAATTACGCTATCACACACATTTTTCTCCACGTGCATTACATCAATACAATGTCTTACATTAGGACTAGATCAATATGGAAGGTCAAAGAATACAGACCTCCTCTTCCATATATTACTATTTGTAAAATTTTTTGTTTTTTTTCCAAAACTAACACTTATGTTCCTCACCCGATGATAGACTTCTTCTCCAGTTAAGGCCTTCGATATCCATTAAAAGCCTTTTTTAATCTTTGATATGGGGGGTTACGTTTAAGAAATCTTTGATGTCCAAGATAAAAAGTCTTCTTTCCCTTATCCAACTGATGGTAGCAAGTACCTTTTTCACATATAGGGCATGCTTTATGCCCCTTAACTTTGTAACCAGACAAGTTACCATAAGCTGGAAAGTCATTGATGGTGCAAAATAACATGGCACATAATTTGAAAGTTTCATTTGAAAAACTATCAAACACATAATTCCTTCTTCCCACAACTTTCTTAAGTCATCAATTAAGGGACTTAGATATATATATATATATATATATATATATATATATATATATATATATGTCATTTCCCGGTTGTTTTGGTCCCAAAATCATCATAGATAACATAATGTGTTTCCTCTTCATGCACAACAAGTTGTAAATAATCAAGAGAATAAGCCATGAACTATGATTACTACTTAAAATTCCATATGGGTTCATTCCATCTGTAGAAAGTCCAAGCCTAAGGTTTGTTGGTTCATTTCCTAGGTCATTAAATAAGGTATCAACCTTCTTTCATTGCAAAGAATCGGTCGGATGCCGAATTTTCCATCACAATTCCTCTCTTCTGCATACCATCTAATATTCTTCGCATCATTTAAATTCGCAAACAATCGCTTAAACCTCAAAATAATTGGAAGGTACCATAACACCTTTGCTGGAGGACCCTTTGTGGTTACATCACAACCTTCATCATCACCTTTCTTCTTATATCGTGATGTCATACACTTTGGACACTTTTCTTTCTCTTCATTATCTTTCCAGTATAATATGTAAACATTGGGGCATGCATGTATTTTCTTATACTCCATACCCATCGGACATCATATCTTTTTTGCATCATACACCCGGTTCGGCAGCGTGTTTTCATTTGGAAGCATTTCCTTCAACAACTCAAGCAATTGTGTGAAGCTTTTATCGGTCCAACTGTTAAATGCCTTCAAATTGAATAATCTCATCACGACCGACAATCGTGTGAAGTTTTTACAATTTGGATTCAAAGGAACTTTGTAGTCATTGCAAAGAGTATCGTGTACGTGTGCTCGTTGAAAAGAGTCTTGTCCAATATCAAGAATCATTTCTTCTAGAAAATCACTCGCCTCTATATCAAACTCTTCTCTCAGGGAGGCCATTGGCGCATCCGACAATTCACCGTACTATATCCACTTCGTATAATTTTGACAAATCTCATTGACTATTAGATGATCCCATATGATGTTAGCATCTAAAGGTGCAATATTCACACACTTAGCACGAGGACAATGAAATCATCCATTACTTTTGGGAAGATTAGTTTCGGAAAATGTCAAAAACTCTAACACTCCTTTTTTATACTCTTCACTTGAGCGAATTTTTTGCATCCAACTACGATCCATAGCCATGAATATAAGAGAAAGAATAGTAAGTGAGAGAGAGAGAGAGAGAGAGAGAGAGAGAGAGAGAGAGAGAGAGAGAGAGAGAGAGAGAGAGAGAGAGAGAGAGAGAGAGAGAGAGAGAGAGAGAGAGAGAGAGAGAACTCATATAGAGTACATTTCACGTTCCCTCCTTTATTTTGGTTTTGGGTTTTTGTTTTTTGCAGTTGATTTTGCCTTGTTAAAAGCAAGGATGAGTTCCTTCACGATTATCTAATCTAATTTCATTAAGTATTTTCTACATTCTTGGATAATATTAAAAACATCTTTCCTATGTAGATATTTTAAAAAATCATCAATATACAGGAAGTCATCTACAGCAACATCAAATATAACATATAGAGCTGCTATGGATATAGGTGCTATTTGACAACAAAATGTAACTTCTAACTTGGAAAAAATATCATCTGTAAGTCTGTAACTTTGCATTATCTATCCTACTTCCCCACTCTCTTACCTACACCTAAACTCTTATTTTCATGTATTCAGAAAAAATGGAGCCCACTGCACTCTCTTGCGTTATCACTATTTTGGTGCATGCAATATAAAAACCAAATAAACTTCTAATCATGATTTAGTATCAACGAAGCGAGTTGAAAATGGTTGTTGTGTTTTAATGACAAATATTAAAAGCAGAACAGACAAACAAGTGAGTCTTCCATGTCAGACTATCTAAACTTCATATTTGTGAATCTAAAATTCATATTTGTGAATTTTGTTTTGACCATATTAGAAAGTACAACTAAGTAACAAAAAATGGTCCATTTTTCAATTGGTTTCTTTCAATAATTGTCAAATTGCAGTGTAACCCAGTGATTAAAAGTCTATCCTATGCATTGAAACACCAACTTCCAGTGATTAAAAGTCTATCCTATGAATTGAAACACCAACAAATGTTTAATCTCCCATGTCATAAAAATAGATTTTTATGATGAATAGATTTTACAAATAACCAAGTCATTCTGCAGAATTTCAATCTCAGTATGAAGAAACAAAGGATTTATGGTTATTATGAAAAGCTACTCAGTAGAATTGAAAAAATAAAAACTATAAACTAATCTTTTACTCTTGTTTTCTAGAATAAAAACAACAGAAAAAATAGCTTCTGAGTTTGGCAAAGGCTCGGTTTCTAAGTAGTAAACCTCCTAGCACTAGCTCTTCCTTGGGATAAGTTCTATCAAATCATAATCATCATGGAATCAATCAACAGTCGGCACACATTTGCAAATATTCTAATAATTGTGTTTTCAAATCATTTATTTAATTTTATCGCCCAGGTCAAATGAAAAAATCCCAACTGTACTATAATCAATATAAAGTAGCACCTCAAGTACGATTAATAACTGATTTGTTATATGTCTTCTTATATTGTTTTGCGGTCACATGGGTTTAGTATACACATTCAGTACCACATAGTCAAGGATCCCAAAATCACCAGAAATTTAGGTTGTAGTGTATAGGCCATTCAATCAAGGCACCCCTAATTTTTTGTCATCAATGCTTTAAAATTTCAAGACCATTTTCACATTTACAAAAAATATAACCTCATTTGGTTCTTTATATCACTGCCTCAATAATAGTTAATAATTCCATTCCTAAATCTCAAAATATAAAGTTTCAAAAGACTCAATTACAACATCTCACCTCTACGATTCTAAAACTCATTATTAACCCAACCTATCCTAAGGACCCTACAACATTTTGACATAACTCCGGTTATAATAGGATTTCAAGCTAGCCAAATTTGAGTTATCACACTAAACTTGGCACTATCCTAACACACAGGTTGAGATGAATTGCAAGGAAACAAATCAGATTCTGTCATACCACAAAATTTGCCCATTATATTTAAAAATAGTTGGACTCAGATAGTTTCCACAGGCTCATGCAATCTCTGACTGAAAGCATGATCATTCTCCTCCTAAGCAATAAAGACCAAAACTAGGGTTTGGATTCTCTCAAGGTTAAATCAAATTCTAAGATTGCAAATGGGCTCCATGGCCTCTCATATGCCTCAAAGAACCCTCATGCCAAATTTCAAGCCTTGATTCACAGGATTACTCATTCAATTGCTCAAATGGTCAACAGTCGACTAGTTTAAACCTAAAAGACAACTATGGTCAAATCACGACCAAAACTCCTGATTTTTTATCAACATTAACCTCTTGAAGTATTATTCACCATTTGATCAAGGGTTGATCATGATGTAAGTACAAGCCTATACTCACCAAGGAGTTTTCGATTCATGGCAAACATCATAAGTGAACAAATACAAAAGCACAAGTGAATGACTCAAGGAAAAGCAAGGTTTGGCTATCTAAGACACCGTAGATCGACCTACCATGTGCCCAGGTCAACCTGTAAAGCTTCAGTTACTCAGCATATGGTTTTGCATTAGTTAGGTCGACCCAGCTAATCATTAGTTCGACTCAAACTAAAGCAAACAAAGAAGATTCACTTATGTTCCTGTTAGGTCGACTCACTCACGCTCCTAGGTCGACCTAAATTGAAGAAAAATCCCAAGAACGTGTTTCAACTGATCTTAGGTCGACCCAAACCCCCAACAGGTCGACTCAACTGGCAACAATTACAACTTGGTTTAATCTGCTCCATTTAGGTCGACCTAATCAATGAAGTAGGTCAACCTATCTCCTCAAAAATTGCCAAATTGTATGTTTGCTCTGCATCAACATACCAACTCCTATATATATCTTTTTCTGTTAATTATTCATCTTCAACACCAACAACTGAAAGATACACAAAGGCTTCTCATCTTCGTTCTTCTTCTCAACTCCACCACAATTACACACAATCATTTTTGCGTTGAGAGTTTGCGATCAAGATCGATAACGTCCATGGAACCGAATTGAAGATTCCTAGTGGGTGAAGATTTGTGAGATTTTTGGTGAATAAAATCTGCGAATTTTGTCCTCCAAGATTGGTGAATTTTGGGGGTTTTTATCAAGAGACTTCATCAAAGATTCAGCTGAGTGTGAAGATTGAAAAACAAGGGTTCGAGCAATTCAAAACACTGCAGAAAGGGAATCAAAGTGAAGCTCTTGGAAGACACTTGATCTGGCTCAAGATCAAGGGGAGGAAGATTCAAAGGATCAACATATTCATTTTATCGTTATCGCTTTGTTATCTTCTTTGTATAAACTGTTTTCAATCATAATGAAAGACATCCCAATTCCCGTTTGGAATTGGGGGCAGATGTAGTCGTAGCGAGGACGATTGACGAACTGCCTGAACAAATATCGTGTTCTTATCACTTTTATCTTTTCGTTTACGTTTCGCTTATTTCTGGTTATAATTGCAAATTGATCAAAGGTTCAAGTGTTAAACTTGTGTGATTAGATTCTGCACAAACATCACAAGTCACCACACATTGAATCATAATCAATTTGGACATTATTACCAAGTGTTTGATATATTGATTCAACCATTATCAAGTCATTGCAAACAAAGTTAATCAAGCAAGTAGTTAAACGATTTACATTAGCTTAACTGATTGATTCCCTAAGCGGTCTTTTCATCGTTAATCCTTAACTATTTTGTGGTTTAATCACATATCCGATTCTTTCAATAGTGGTTCGGAATAGACGCGAGTCGATCCCGAAACGCTTTCGCCTACACTTGAGATAAATCCGAAAAATTCTGAGGCATCTATTCACCCCCTCTAGATCCTTAAGCGTAGCGTCAAAAAAAGTGGCATCAAGAGCTCTGGTTTATTCCGTGCTACGTGAAACACTTATTGGAAAGATGGCTTCCGGACCTAAAGGGGCTCACAATAGAGCTCCAGTTTTCAACGGTGAAAACTATGGCTATTGGAATGATTGTATGTGCGTTCATATCAATGCCATTGATAGGAACATTTGGACAACAATTGTTAATGGTCCCTTTCGAATTACCATGACAAATGCAGCTAGTGCTATTGTTCCTAAACCAGAAAATACTTGGGATGCTGAAGATGAAAAGAGATATGGATACGATTGGAAAGCGAGAAACATTCTAATATCAGCTCTAGGAGTTGATGAATACTATCGTGTTTCCCATTGTAGATCCGCTAAAGCTATGTGGGACACATTGCAAGTTTCCCATGAGGGCACGGATGATGTCAAACTAGCTAGAATCAATATGTTAACTCAAGAGTTCGAACTCTTTCATATGGAAGATGGTGAATCCATCGAAAACATGCAAAAGAGATTCGTGCATCTTAAAAATCGTTTAAATTCTCTTGATAGACCTGTTTCCAATGCAATTGCTACTAACAAAATTTTAAGATGTTTAAACAGGGAATGGCAACCCAAGGTTACAGCCATAAAGGAAGCAAATGATCTAAATATCTTAGACATCACCATTCTCTTTGGTAAATTTGAAGAACATGAGAAACATCTTAAATGCCTTGACATGCATGAGAAAAGGGAAAAGAAAGATAAGAACATGGAGAAAGAGGTAGAGAAGAAATCAATAGCTCTAAAGGCTTCAAGCTCCAAGACCTCAAAGCAAGAGCAAGAGGATAGTGATACTAGTGATGAGGAAGACTCGGATGATGAGGAAATGGGACTGTTTGTTCGAAGATACAACAAATACATAAGGAAAAATGGAGCAAAACACTTCGACAAAAGCTTGATCAACTATAGGAAGAAATTCAACAAGTACAAACAAGATGAGAATAACAAAGGAAAATCCAAAGGTCCTTGTTTCAATTGTGGTAAAGTTGGTCATTACAAACCGGATTGTCCATACCTTAAGAAGGAGAAAGAAAAGAATCAAAGCAAAGGTCACAACAAGCCTAGAAGAGCCTACATAACATGAGAAATTGATTCATCTAGTGAAGGCTCATCAAGCGATGAAGAAGAATCGGCAAACTTATGTCTTATGTCTCATCAACACAAGAAAAAGAAACGTGAAAAGTGTCTTGACATTGCCGAAAGGTTGTGGTTCCTTGATAGCGGATGTTCAAGACACATGACGGGAGACATATCACTTTTTGTTGAGTTCCACGCAAAGAAAAAGGAGTATGTCACCTATGGAGACAATGATCGGGGAGCTATACTTGGTAAAGGAAGTGTAGGTAACCTGTCTACCACAATTATAACTGATGTGTTACTAGTAGAAGGTCTTAAACATAATCTCTTAAGTATTAGTCAATTGTGCGACAAAGATTTCAAAGCAACTTTTACAAATTCTGGCTGTACAATAGAACATACTAAGAAAAGAGACATTATGTTTAATGGCATAAAAGTAAACAATATCTATATGCTGAATTTGGACGAAGTATCTAAGTCAAGTGCCAAGTGTCTCATTGCTCTAGGCGAAGACTCATGGCTTTGGCATAGACGCCTTGCCCACATAAATTTTGACTTACTTAATAAGGTTGTCACAAAAGACTTAGTAATCGGTTTACCAAAAATAAAGTTATCAAAGGATCATCCATGTGATGCATGTCAAAAGGGGAAGCAAACAAAAACTTCTTTTAAATTAAAAAACGTGGTTTCAACATCACGTCCTCTTGAGCTTCTTTACATGGATCTCTTTGGCCCTTCAAGGACAAAAAGCATAGGTGGAAACATCTATGGTTTTGTCATTGTTGATGATTACTCTAGATTTTGTTGGACAATCTTTCTACCTAGTAAGGATCAAACTTTTCCAGCTTTTACTCAATTTGCAAGGTTATGTCAAAACAAAATGAACACTAAAATAGTTGCAATCCGTAGCGATCACGGTGGAGAATTTGAAAACTATCTTTTTGAAAAATACTGTGATAAACATGGAATTGAACATAACTTTTCAGCTCCTAGAACACCACAACAAAACGGAGTAGTTGAACGTAAAAATCGTGTTCTAGAGGAGTTGGCAAGAACAATGCTCAATGAGGGAAGTCTACCCAAATATTTCTGGGCTGATGCTATTAGCACCGCATGTTATGTTTTTAATAGGATACTAATACGTCCTATACTAAACAAAACACCATATGAATTATTAAAGGGTAGAAAACCAAATGTGTCACATCTCCACGTATTCGATTGCAAATGTTTTGTGTTAAACAACGGTAAGGATAACCTTGGGAAATTCGATGCTAAAGCTGACAAAGGCATATTTCTTGGTTACTCTCAATCTAGTAAAGCATATAGGATTTACAACAAAAGATTACTTATAGTTGAAGAGTCAGTTCATGTGTCCTTTGATGAATCTTACTCAAAATATGTCGAGAAAGGTATATCTTTTGATAGTGTGTCGCTACCGCGAAAATTAACAGAGTCGCCACTAACATATTTATCGTGAAAAGGAAGGGAATGCCAGCAAACCACAAAACAAAACAACGGTCTCACGACCAGAGAAAAAGGGTAAGGGAGTCGGTTACGCGAGGGGAAGGTGTTAGCACCCCTCACGCCCATCGTACTCGATGGTATCCACGCCTGTGTCTAAAACTATGGGTGTGTAACAAATCTACGCTAATATGGACTAAAATGAATGCAGAATGTAGGGAAAAGAAAGGATTATGCTCGCACGGGCCCTACCCCGCTGCCTACGTATCTGTTTTGCAGAATCAGAGCTACCGTAGCTCGGCTAACTAATTTCTGTTTGTTTTGTGTTTTTTAGGTGAACGAGTTACATTCACACTCCGCTGCTCGACCTTTGGAGACTTATGCTTGGGAATGGAGCGGAAATAACAAGCTCTTAAGAAAAGAAAATCAAAGAGTGTGGTTTGTGTTTTAATGAATGCATGAGGAAAACCTAAGCTAAGGGGGAAAGCTTGATACCTAATGTTATCATACAAAGGGTACCAGTTTAAACTAAACTATCAACCTACGGGGAGAAGCGGAAGCAAACAAAGATAGCACACAAACGAGCATCCGCTCGTAAAGCAAACAAAACCAACGGTACTGACCGAGTGGTAGAAAAGCGGTCCCGCCATAGCCAAGGGGAGCAGCTCAACCCAAGTCAACCAAGCATTAGACCTCGTGAAAATGATCGGGCCATAGACAAGAGGGCGGACCCCTCTCAGCAACCAAGCCGTCACGGATCATAAAGGAAAATGGTGCATGCGTACACCGAGCATCAACGTCGAGCGACGCGAGCTATAGGAAAGGCGGGGGTCCGGCTGCATGAACCCTTTTCCTGACATACTCGATAACAAGATCTTGTGCAGGTTCAGAAGCGAGCCACGCGTAGCGTGCGCTTACTGAACAGACTCGATGAGACTAGGCGGGGGTTGATTGCTAACCCTTTCCGCATGCCTTCCATGAGGACTTAACGGAGTGCCATATAGGACTTATTACACCGTGACTCCCTGCCGCAAAGCACAAATATAAACACACCAACAAAAACAGAGCCTCTTTCGAGGGCTTGGCCAGATGCATGTCTAGGTCATACTTCTCATGTTAAAGGATGATGCGAGAAAGCGATAAAAGGGACAAGGAGACAATACTGAGCGGATAGCAAATCCGCAGTGAGCTAGCAACACAAGCAGAACTAAGAAACTTCACGTAATCTAACATCCAGCAAAGCCAGGAGTCCAGCATAAGCGTCACAGCGATGCGGTGTGAAAATAAATCACAACCGCTATGTGGTGCGTGTAAAACACAACCACACAAGCAACCTGCAAGAAATACAATCCGGACAATACGGGAATATACATCTCAATGAATGAGAGATCAGATGAATCGCATCGGGAATAATTTCGTGTCCCATGTAACACCCCAATTCTACCCAAAGCATTTAGGAAAGAAAATATCAGAGTATTTAAAATTTCATACAACACAATTAGGATGTTACACTAAGTAACCAAACAAACACCTTGAAAACAAACGGACATCACCGATGTCAAAAGCATACACACCTGCCAATAACATGATACATAACACACGGAAGATATGAACATATATATATACGTATAGCTCTCACTCTCAAAGAGGAGTTTTCCAAAATAAAGTGTTTACAATACACAATGGCACGTCATCACATATACATGTTCAAAAGAGTCATATACAAATAAATAACAACAGAATCCCGACTACCCGGTGTTACGTATCAGAGCGACCGACAATACCAACTGGAGAACTACCTCTTCCAAAGACTCCCAAAGCGGCTAATCTGCAGGATGCCACTCAAGCATCAAATCAGCAGAAGGGTGAGAATATAATTCATAATGAAAGCATGACAATTATAGTAATGCCAACAAGTAACATCAAGAATCATACAACAAAGTAATTCATTCATTCAACCACAATCCATATATAAGTAATGTGACACATGAATGATAACATAACTATAAAGACAGACGATGATGAATGAGACTCAACTATGCATATGCATGTGGTACCAAATCCGGAGTAAAACTCCTCCTTGTCATTATGACAAAAACACCTGCCGAGCATTATGCTGGGACTTTTTTCCACTCAGGAAGCCCGCAGGCTGTCGTCATCGAGCACGCAGCTCCCACTGATGACCTCTTGCCAATAAGGCTCATTCCATTACCGAGCATTAAGCCCCTACTGGTAACCAAGCGCGCACGCTGTCGTCATCGAGCACGCAGCTCCCACTGATGACCTCTTGCCAATAAGGCTCATTCCATTACCGAGCATTAAGCCCCTACTGGTAACCGTGCCCGCAGGCCATCTGTTAACAGCATTCCGCCATTAACGTATTGAAATGTTATGCTGTGCAAATATAAGACTCTATTACACGACAACAACATCATCAACAATATAACACGATCATACACTCACGTTACATCGTTTATATTCTATCCAAAAGGATACATCACCAATTAATAACATCGTTATCAATTACATCACACCATAATTACCACACAGGCATTAATAAGCACACAACACACATTCACCGTCAAAACATACTAGCCACATCGGCATAAATGATCGCATAATTGCATCACATCAAATTAATATTGGACATTGGCCCACAACTCCATCAATACATCATTCTCATAACAACAATTACTTGCCATAAGGCCACACATCATGTTAACAACAAACAACCAAACATCGTCACATATCAAGAATGAACATTCATTAATACATAACACATATGAACATGATCTCATGTTATCGATAATTAATCACATACCTCGTATCAATACGATAACATTCACACAACACATCATCATGATTTATCATGCACTAGTTCACAAAACCATTTATGAAAATCAACCAACCACTACTACATCCTACATCATCAACAATTGCAACCAAGCACTATGATTATTTACCAATCATATTGCGTATATAAACAATTATGTGTTTTCATCAACAACCCTCATAACCAATTAACAACAAGCTAACCAAGCCTATACTATCATATAGAACATCCAACTAGCTTCCTAACACTTCGAACGGCGTACGAAACGGAGCTACGGATCAAAAGTTACAAGGTTCCAAAGTTTGGATAATTAAATATACTACACAACTCATCACTTGATCCTAATAAAAATAATGGAATACTTCATCCTATGAATCATTTAATTAGATAATAATATAGGTTATTGCGTTAGCTTTCCAACGCTTCGAACGGCGACAAAATCGGAGTTACGGTTCAAGAGTTACGAAGTTTCAAAGTTTTGGAAAAACAGAAAAAACTGTCATCCGCTTCAGCTCCGCTCAGCGGACCTTGGCAGAGGATTTTCTGCAACAGGACCTCCGCTCAGCGGACCCACCTCCGCTCAGCGGACCTGCGTAAACCCAGAAAAAACCAGAACGCACCAGAACTGTTCCAAGCCCCTTATACCCACTAAAACCACTCCAAAACATCATTACAACACCAATACAACACATACAAACCATAGAAACAACCTATTATCACACTTTTCATGGTTAATTCATCACTCTAACTCAAAACCTAACTTTATCTCCAAACTCAAACAAGCCATGGTAATGGAAAACAAACATGATCAATGAAGGTATCTATCATCACACTACACATACACACCACAAAATCATGTTTATAACTCCTAAACTTACAAAACTCACAATCCACCATTTTTGTTCAAACATAGAAAAGAACAAGGACAAGAACAAGAACAAGACTATAAGAATCATACATCCAAGATAAATTAGATTCACCCCCTTACCTTGCTATAGCAACGATCGGAACTCGATTCGGTTGAGAATCCACCAATCTACACTTTTTCCTTCTTTTCCTCTTCTTCTTTCTCTCTTCTCTTTCTTTCTTTTCTTTTTCTTTCCATCTTTGTTTTCTTTATAAAGAAAATATCTTCCTCGCGGAAATGACCAAAATGCCCCTACGCTCAAATATCATTCAAACGCCCCAAAACGCGGAATATTACCTTAATAATATTTCCGGTACCAAAAATATGAAAACCTTCAATTAAATATTAGTCCGCCATCCCGAACTAATACCGACTGAAACAACCCCAAAAACGGTAAAATTCCAATAAACGTCACAAACGTCCAAATCAACTATATACTTATTTTCCGGGCGTTACAACTCTCCCCCACTTAGAAGATTTCCGTCCTCGGAAATATCCCAAACACAAACAAACTTGGATACGCTATCGCCTCCGACTAACCAACTATCAAGCCACGAAAGCAACGACACAATCAGCGCCAAACAACAAACCACTCTAGCTAAAAGCAAAACAACCAAAACATCTGGTGGTCTTATCATTCCTACCACATCCACTGTCCACAATTTGAACTCTAACAATTCATATACTTACGAACCGCGTCATTTCACGCTTCCGATGCGCACTCTGATTTCCCATAACAAACAGATTTACCAATTTCATAACCAACTTCCAACTCCTTCTAGTATTCACCAGAAACTCATTGTTCTCTTTTAACATACTCAACCTCTTAATCTGCTGTGTCAGCTTGCACACCAGACAAAAGTCTTTGTATTATCCAATCAAAGGCAAAAAGCTAATCCAAACACATCCTTGTTTCACAACACAAGCCCTCATAGATCCTTAAGTGACCAAATCGTCCTCTCAGTCTGACCAATATACAACTTGCAAGTACTTCCATCGGTTAATCCATTCTTATCGAAATAACGTGAGCAGATTTCGTCAATATATCCACAATGACCCCAATCGCCTCACAATTACTCGACGTCCTCGGCAAACCAGAAACAAAATCCATAGAAATGCTATTCCACTTCTACTCAGGAATGGACAACAGTTACATGAAACCAGACGACTCCTGACAAGTCAATCACAAATAAGCAAATCCCTCCATATCCTTCTTCATTACCTTGCCACTAAAAATGACCTTCTCAAATCTTGATACATCTTAGTAGCATCAGGATGAATACTCAAATCACTATGACGCACTTCATCCAAAGTCCTCTTTTCAAATCCGAACATTAGGAATACAACCTTGATCATGACATCCCATGACATTGTTCTTATCAATCCGAAGATCACCATATTTATCTTTGACTAATAAATGTCATCTTATCAACCCATTCAAATTCGATTCCTGACATTTTCTAATCTCATCAAGAATACCATAAGTAAGCTTTCACATATAAAGCTCAACACCTGAAGAAGTCGCTTTACGAACCAAACTCAAATCTCACAACTGTTTCAACAATCACAATACTCGAATCATCGACATAGACGTATGCAATGGTTTCTCATATTCAACTCGTTCTGATCAAACAAATACTTCAAACTCTTGTAGTCACTTACACACACAAATCTCGATCCGAATAATTAGTGCCTTCAAATTTCCCAAACAGAAATAACAACTGCCAACTCTAAATCTTGTGACAGATAAATCCTTTCAAAAATCTTAACTTGCATAAAAGCATAAACCACCACTTACCCCTTGAACATTCACTTCACTCGACCAAAAACTCACACAAGGAAACTTAGCAAACAACTTCTTCTTCCCAACACGGACAAAACAATTTTCAAGTACTTAGCATGCTCATCTTCACACTGATGATACCTATACCTCAAATCAAACTTGCAAAACAAACAAGCTCAAACCAACTCGATCCATCAAAATATCAATCCTCGAAAGTGGATACTTTTCCTTAATTGTCACTTTTCTCAATTGTCTAAAATTGACACGAAGCCTCACTGAACCTTCCTTCTTAGCCAACAAAACACATGCACCCTACGGCGACACACTCGAACGAACAAACCTCTTCTCAAGAAAATCCTTAAGTTGACTCCTCAACTCTTCCAACTCAGAAGTTGGCATCCGACACGGAATCCTCGACACAACAATAATTCTAGGAACTAAATCCGTCAAAATAGAACTCCAAGACAAAATTCCTCTTTTCGACGATGAATCAATGAAACCTTCAAGAAACACTTATACAAATGCACAACTATCCGCAATTCCCACAATTGCTCTTTCTCAAGAACATCCAAAGTCGTCGACAACATAAACAACGTCGTACCACCTTGCACCAACTCATTCACTTCCAATATTATCAAACTAGCCAGATAAGCCTATCACGTCCAATACGATTCCGTCTACTATCAACAAGGGATTAAGGGTGATCAAGTCCTCAATTTGTCAATAGGTAGCCGACAATCATAATAGAGTATAAACTATCAGTACCAACATTAATAATATTCTTTTCCAACTTTTGCTCATAGCACAGAAGCACTATGATTCCATAATTCACAAATCTCTCAAGATCATCTGAACCAGCCAACCCGACATCTACGTACCAAAACACTTCTAACAAATCTTAAGAATAAAATTCCCGAGATCCTACTCAACTCTTCATACTCTTAATTCTCACTCGAGTTCCAAAACGTTTCTAACAACGTCAACTCACACAAGGCTACTCAAACAACAACTTCATAGTCCATCAGTAGCGTTAGAGCATCACAACTCTCTAAATTCCATTCCTTAGAATTAACCAACATCTACTCCGTGACACTCCAACTTGATTAACAACCAAAGTCTTAAGTCCAAGTCGCCTTCACTTCAGAAAACAACAAATTCCAACAACACTAGTACTGCTGCCCTCAGTAGCAAACTAACATCTTGCAACTGAAACATATCCGAGAAGCATATGTTCTCCCCCACTTAGCTGCAAACCACTCCTGCATACATCCGACTAGAGGCACAACAAGTACTGACAGTGCTCCACACACTTATCACGTACTGAGGAATTAAACAACATTAGACAACACTGGCCGGACAGACCGACCTGCTCTGATACCACTAATGTAACACCCCAATTCTACCCAAAGCATTTAGGAAAGAAAATATCAGAGTATTTAAAATTTCATACAACACAATTAGGATGTTACACTAAGTAACCAAACAAACACCTTGAAAACAAACGGACATCACCGATGTCAAAAGCATACACACCTGCCAATAACATGATACATAACACACGGAAGATATGAACATATATATATATACGTATAGCTCTCACTCTCAAAGAGGAGTTTTCCAAAATAAAGTGTTTACAATACACAATGGCACGTCATCACATATACATGTTCAAAAGAGTCATATACAAATAAATAACAACAGACTCCCGACTACCCGGTGTTACGTATCAGAGCGACCGACAATACCAACTGGAGAACTACCTCTTTCAAAGACTCCCAAAGCGGCTAATCTGCAGGATGCCACTCAAGCATCAAATCAGCAGAAGGGTGAGAATATAATTCATAATGAAAGCATGACAATTATAGTAATGCCAACAAGTAACATCAAGAATCATACAACAAAGTAATTCATTCATTCAACCACAATCCATATATAAGTAATGTGACACATGAATGATAACATAACTATAAAGACAGACGATGATGAATGAGACTCAACTATGCATATGCATGTGGTACCAAATCCGGAGTAAAACTCCTCCTTGTCATTATGACAAAAACACCTGCCGAGCATTATGCTGGGACTTTTTTCCACTCAGGAAGCCCGCAGGCTGTCGTCATCGAGCACGCAGCTCCCACTGATGACCTCTTGCCAATAAGGCTCATTCCATTACCGAGCATTAAGCCCCTACTGGTAACCAAGCGCGCACGCTGTCGTCATCGAGCACGCAGCTCCCACTGATGACCTCTTGCCAATAAGGCTCATTCCATTACCGAGCATTAAGCCCCTACTGGTAACCGTGCCCGCAGGCCATCTGTTAACAGCATTCCGCCATTAACGTATTGAAATGTTATGCTGTGCAAATATAAGACTCTATTACACGACAACAACATCATCAACAATATAACACGATCATACACTCACGTTACATCGTTTATATTCTATCCAAAAGGATACATCACCAATTAATAACATCGTTATCAATTACATCACACCATAATTACCACACAGGCATTAATAAGCACACAACACACATTCACCGTCAAAACATACTAGCCACATCGGCATAAATGATCGCATAATTGCATCACATCAAATTAATATTGGACATTGGCCCACAACTCCATCAATACATCATTCTCATAACAACAATTACTTGCCATAAGGCCACACATCATGTTAACAACAAACAACCAAACATCGTCACATATCAAGAATGAACATTCATTAATACATAACACATATGAACATGATCTCATGTTATCGATAATTAATCACATACCTCGTATCAATACGATAACATTCACACAACACATCATCATGATTTATCATGCACTAGTTCACAAAACCATTTATGAAAATCAACCAACCACTACTACATCCTACATCATCAACAATTGCAACCAAGCACTATGATTATTTACCAATCATATTGCGTATATAAACAATTATGTGTTTTCATCAACAACCCTCATAACCAATTAACAACAAGCTAACCAAGCCTATACTATCATATAGAACATCCAACTAGCTTCCTAACACTTCGAACGGCGTACGAAACGGAGCTACGGATCAAAAGTTACAAGGTTCCAAAGTTTGGATAATTAAATATACTACACAACTTATCACTTGATCCTAATAAAAATAATGGAATACTTCATCCTATGAATCATTTAATTAGATAATAATATAGGTTATTGCGTTAGCTTTCCAACGCTTCGAACGACGACAAAATCGGAGTTACGGTTCAAGAGTTACGAAGTTTCAAAGTTTTGGAAAAACAGAAAAAACTGTCATCCGCTTCAGCTCCGCTCAGCGGACCTTGGCAGAGGATTTTCTGCAACAGGACCTCCGCTCAGCGGACCCACCTCCGCTCAGCGGACCTGCGTAAACCCAGAAAAAACCAAATCGCACCAGAACTGTTCCAAGCCCCTTATACCCACTAAAACCACTCCAAAACATCATTACAACACCAATACAACACATACAAACCATAGAAACAACCTATTATCACACTTTTCATGGTTAATTCATCACTCTAACTCAAAACCTAACTTTATCTCCAAACTCAAACAAGCCATGGTAATGGAAAACAAACATGATCAATGAAGGTATCTATCATCACACTACACATACACACCACAAAATCATGTTTATAACTCCTAAACTTACAAAACTCACAATCCACCATTTTTGTTCAAACATAGAAAAGAACAAGGACAAGAACAAGAACAAGACTATAAGAATCATACATCCAAGATAAATTAGATTCACCCCCTTACCTTGCTATAGCAACGATCGGAACGCGATTCGGTTGAGAATCCACCAATCTACACTTTTTCCTTCTTTTCCTCTTCTTCTTTCTCTCTTCTCTTTCTTTCTTTTCTTTTTCTTTCCATCTTTGTTTTCTTTATAAAGAAAATATCTTCCTCGCGGAAATGACCAAAATGCCCCTACGCTCAAATATCGTTCAAACGCCCCAAAACGCGGAATATTACCTTAATAATATTTCCGGTACCAAAAATATGAAAACCTTCAATTAAATATTAGTCCGCCATCCCGAACTAATACCGACTGAAACAACCCCAAAAACGGTAAAATTCCAATAAACGTCACAAACGTCCAAATCAACTATATACTTATTTTCCGGGCGTTACATCCCACAAATAAAGTGGAATACGACGCATATCAATCGCACCGGAAGCGAATTCGTGTCCCACAAATAAAGTGGAACACGAAGCAAGTCGAATCTCAATCGAAGACTCTCTCGAAGTACCTCGCACATCTCAACAACCAAATCAGTAATAACAAGGAATCATGCACCGACCATAGAAAATACTAGCAATTAAATTCTAAATGAATCCTAAACAAAAGTCTAACAAGATTAAATTGTTTTTTATGACATTTCAACTAAAACTAGAATAAAACTATGTAAGAAAACAATTAAAGTCTAATAAAAAAAAGATTACATGTTTTTTTATTATCTTTTTCATGGTATTTTATCAAAGAAATAGAACAAAACTATACAACAAAGCATTTAAATTCTAACAAGAGAAAATATTACATGCTTTTTTTATTATTTTTATCATGCAAAAGTCTAAGAAAAGTGTCGTTTTATTGTCATTCTATCACCTAAAAATAAATGGAAAAAAGTATGTACAAAAAAACTATTTCTAACATGAAGTTTATGAGAGACAGGGGGTAAAAGTTGGATTTTAGTGGTGCAGACTAGAAGCTTGGGCGCAAGGCCCAACAGATATTGGCCCAACATAGTTTTTGTTGATCAAAATAAGGAAAGCTATGGGCTAGGGGGGGTAAGGCGTGAGTAATTCCAATGAAGGCCCAGCAGAGGTTGTTTTTGTTACAGTTTTTCTTCAGCATAAAAAAATGGTGGTGATTGGGCTTATGGATTGGTCTTGGCCCAAGGGATTGTCTTTGATCCAGATTTTTAGCATCAGATTTTGTTAATCACAATTAATACACACTAATCATAGCATTGTTTCAATTAACTTCAATTAACACACAAAAAAAATTAAAAAAAAAGGATGAGGATTAGGGATTAGGTTACATGAAATTTTCTCTTATCACACGCACGCGAGAAACGGCAGCCGCTCCTCCTCCTTCTCCGATCAACTTTCCGCGAGCATCACAATGACGGTGTTCCGGCCGCCACCGCAGCGAGTCCTCCCTCATCTCTGCTCTTACCTTAATCTCAAACTTTCCGCTTCAACCTCTCTTTTCTCGTCGATCTGCTCTCTCTCGATTCAGACTTCATTCAGTCTCTGATTCAACTCAACGACCAGAGATCAGTTCCTATGTGTCTTCAATTTGATCTTAAAGACGATAAATCCAGGGAATGTGCTTCAAACTTCAGGTACCAACACCTCTTTAATCTTTGCGCTCTTCTTCTTTTTTCGAATTCTGCGTCT
This sequence comes from Vicia villosa, assembly GCF_029867415.1. Lineage (NCBI taxonomy): Eukaryota > Viridiplantae > Streptophyta > Magnoliopsida > Fabales > Fabaceae > Vicia > Vicia villosa. The sequence continues at coordinate 112,307 of NW_026706172.1, read as the reverse complement.
TCTCTGAGTTCTTTTTTATGAGTCGTGATTTCGCGTTCTGATGTTTGCGTATCTTGTTGCGATGAGGATGATGATGTTGTTGAACGTTACTGTGCAGATTGAACGTTATTGCGATGTCGGTGATGTTGAAGTTCTCCGCCGAATTGTGAAGTGATGGTGCCGATTATGGCAGATGCAGTGGATAATGCGTGTTGAACAACGATGACGATGGATTGATGAAGGTGTTTCTTGCGTGAGTTGAAATTGTTGGAGAATTTGGTGGTTGATGATGTTCTGCAGAGAGCTTGAAGCGGTTCTTCTGGTTTTTGTGTTAGACTTTCTGTTATGGAGATTGTAGTTGATTATTGAAGAAGATGAATCAAGAATGAGGATTGAAGATGAAGATTGAAGAGAGTTTTCTGTGTTTTTCTTGTGGATCGTGAGAGTGAGATTGAGGATGGTGAGACTTGAAGAAGAAGAAGATCGAGAAAAAGCAAGAGTTTGTTACGTTTCTTTTGGAATTCTGTTATCGATTTTCTTTCCCTCTTCCCTGTTATGCTAAGCTTGGTCCCCCTAGTTGTGAACCGATTCCTTTGGCTTTTATGTGCAGGTTCGGTTTCAATCGGTTTTGTTAAAGTGAGGTTTGATGCAGCTGAACCGGTTGGAAGCGTGGGCTACGGTTTTTTTTCGGTGACGGTGCGGACAGGATTTAATCAAGCTGCAAGATCTCTTTTGGTTTTCTCTCGTTGGATTTTATCAAACTCTAATCTTTTGTTTCCTTGAGTGTATTATGATTTGGGAATGTATGATACCTTGAATTTTGTAATGAATCATCTTGTGAATGAATGATATGGATACCGAATGGTTTTTTTTAGCATTTTCTACTAATGATGTAACTTGGTATATTTGGATAATAAACATGAATCTGACAATAAAATTGATTTTGAATCTTGTAACGGTAGAATTCAATCTTCAACACAATTCTCCTTGCATCGCAATTAACATATCAATGAGAGAAATGATAAAGCCTTGATCACAAATAATCCACAACCTGATTTCTTGCATCATGTATCTTAGTTTGAATTAAATTCTTGATGAACAAAGATGTCCTGAACGAAATTTGAGAAATAGAATCGATTAGATCATCACATCAAATTCATGCTCGAACCATTAGGATCTAATTTAATCTAAATTCCTTAATTCAAACCAAACCACCAACAAATTGAACGTATAGCGGCGCCTTGAACGCAATGCTCCCTTTAAGCTCGTAACCTTGTACCATGACTTAATGACCTTGGAATAATAGAAACTCTTTAATTTTTCTTGATTTTCAAATCACGAAATAAACGCCGTCCATAACTTATATCACAGAGAAAGAGGGCAAATTTTGGGGTGCAACAGCTGCCCCTATTCAAACTTCTTGAACCCAACGAGCGAGAAACAAAAGTTTCGAACCATTGAGGTGGAAGGAGATTGAATACCAGAATGAACTCGAAAATTTGCACTCTTGATCAATAGAAGATTCCATCTTGTAATAAGAAGGAATGTACCACCCCGCAAGCAGGGAGAAAAAACTTCAATTGACCAGGATAATTAAATAAGCTCCAACTTGCGATAAGAAGGAACGGGCAACCCCATTGCTGAGGGAAAAACTTCAATTGGTCTGGGCACCAAGAGAAGGTCGACATCTTCGGTTGATCCGTGTATCAAAACGAAATAGATGTCTTTGGCCGTTCTGAATATCGGAAATAAGAATGTCTTCAACTGATCTGGGGACATCAGGACTGAGCAGACATGTCTTCTTCTGGCGAAAGTAAATCGTCAGGTGGGTGGATATCCTCAACTGATCGGAAACATCAGGATTGTGCCTTCTACTGATCTGGGGACATCAGGAAGAAAATGGATATCCTCAACCGATCTGGGGGCATCGGGAATTTTAAAGAATGCTTTCAACTGATCTGGGGACATCAGGACTGAGCAAGCAAGTCTTCTTCCGACGAAAATAAATCGTCAGGTGGGTGGAAGTCCTCAACTGATCGGAAACATCAGGATTGTGCCTTCTACTGATCTGGGGGCATCAGGAAGAAAATGGACCTCCTCAACCGATCTGGGGACATCGGGAGTCAAGATTGTCTTCAACTGATCTGGGGACATCAGGACTGAGCAGACATATCTTCTTCTGAACGAACTAAATCGTCAGGGAATGGATATTTTCTGACTGATCTGGGGCATCAGAGGGCTTTCTCCTTCGGAAGATCTTAGAGATCCGGAGGCGGTTCTTTCAACTGAACTGAATTTCAGGATAAGAACAAATATCCTCAACCGATCTGGGGACATCGGGAATAGGAGTGTCTTCAACTGACCTGGCGATATCAGGAATAATAGACAATCCTCTTCTGATGAATTAAATCATCAGGAGATATCTCCGACTGATCTGAGGCATCAGTGGGCTAGCTCCTTAGGAAGATCTTGGAAGATCCGGAGGCGATTCCTTCAACTAATCTGGATATTAGGATAGGAACAAATATCTCTTCCGAACTGTGTACGCCGGGGAAAGAATGCCTTTAAACTGATCTGGACATGATGCCAGAAAATAAGTAGGACAATCTTCATCTGAAAGACAAAGTCAATCAGGTAGACATCTCCATCTGATCTAATGATATCAGTGGCTTGCTCCTTCGAAAGATCGACAGAGATCCGGAGGCGGTTCCTTCAACTAATCTGAATCTGAATATTAGGATAGGAACAGATATCTCTTCCGAACTGTGTGCGCCGGGAATGGAATTTCTTCAATGGATGAATTGACAATCCTCTTCTGATCTCAATATCAGGATAACGCCCGTAATGATTAGGCGAATGTTGCTCTCTGGGGGAGCATTTGAACCTGGATAAACTTTCCTGCAGAAAGAAACAGATATGATATGATTTATGCATGTATGAATGTTTATGGAATAAAGTTCCCAAGAAGGCAGACGCTACACGCTTTTGCGAATGCTATGCAAATGATGCATGATTCGAACGTTGCTTAGGGATACAACAGAGGAGCACTGATTTGCTGAAGAAGTCCTGGAGAGAACATGGAACTCTGCGGGAAGGACAAGATTAGTGACCTGAAGTCACAATTGCGAGCTAGCAAAGGTGGATCAAAAATCTGCTGGAGACGATCAAATCTGGATGCGAGCTCTGGCTGGGGAATAAATCCTGCTTGGGGATAAGAACATCCCAATTAACTGCTTAGGGGGAATACCCTGGAAACTTCATAGGAGAAGCGAATTCTCAACACCCTGGGGATGTGGAGATAAGAGCAAGTCATGGGGACAACTCTGGTGGGAAGTGACTAACTTGCTTGTGTAGGACGAACTCCACTGGGGAAATCCTTGACAGACATAGATTAGGATGCATGTGAACCTCTGCTGAGGAAAGATTCAGCGGGGAAGATGAATACTTCTACATAACGATCCACTGAGGAAATGAGAGATCCGCTGGGGATAAGGAACTTAACATAAGAACCTTTTATTAAGGCAACTCCACTGGGGAATAAGATGACTCTCTTGGGGAAACAGATCAATCTGTTGGGGAGAGAAACACTCTACTGGGGAAAGTGAGGAACTCGGGCAAGGAATCTCATTGAGAGCTTACTGGGGAATCAGATATTATTCAGTCATGATTCAATTGGGGAGAAGGCATTCCACCGGGGAATAAGACTTCTGAAGCATAGAGATTGCATTCAAATGTGCTTTGCTGAGGAGATAAGGATTTCATCTGGATGCACTCAGCTGGGGGATGGGAATCTTTCACTTGGATAAATCTGCCAATGTGCTGACATGTTGCACTCGAAAGGATGTACCTGCGAGATAAACAGATGATAATGCCCCAGGATATAGCATGACATCTTCACGGGATTCCTCACATGGCAGAGGATACTGATGTTCACCCACAATGGGCAAATGCAAGAGCAAACAGATTGTCCGACATCTTGGCTTTGAAACTTTCCATACAGGCAATGGATTCACGAGTTGACAAGCAAGCAGTGATTAGAACACCAAACAAGTATCGGGCGGAGCATCAAACAAGCATTGGTTCTCCAAGAGAATACCATCGGGAAGTGGCCTCAATGGGTCAAGCAAGTGTTGACTTCAAAGGGACTAAACAAACATCGACTTTCATAGTGTTCTGCATATTCATGTTGGTTGTAAGAATGCCAACAATTATTGGACTTTCAGCTTCTAACTGCTGAGGATGACGCCCTGATGGTTCTCAAGTTCATAAGTTATTTAGCTCACACCTGAACTTTAAACTGAACATCTCCTGATGGGAATAGAATGCCAATGCATAGTGCTTTGCCCCAGCCTGTAGGGACTTTGAAGAAATTCGTCTCGTAAGGACTTTTTGATATTCGTGCTATCAAAGCCAACTTGCCCCAGTATTATGAACTTTGGAACCATGCCCCTGCCAGACCTGTATTGGAGATAACTTCAACTACGCTTGGGTGAATGCCCCTGATTACTCAACACTTTGAGAGATTTTTTGAATCTTGACCTGATTGCCTCAGATTGAGTGAAAACTTGCTCGACAAAGTATTCAAACGCTTTTGTGCCCCTGAGGGTTATTAAACCTTGAAATATTGCTGCATCTGCTCAACAGAGTTCAGAAGACAACTTGTCCTTCAGAAGGATAAAACTGTTCATCTGAAGTTCATGATGGAAACTTTCTTGATGTTAAGCACTTGTTCATATGCAAAGAATGTTTATTATGAGAAATATAATTCTAATGCAAAGAGTATGTTTGTCCTGAAGTTTAAAGAAACTTTTTGAAAAGATGTCGTAACATCGTTTTTGTTAAAGAAAGATGGTGCGATACCAACTCAAGCGTTTAGCAAAACTCCTAGGAGTCAACTTACCGTATTCTCATGTATAGTATGCTTTCGAGTTAACCCATGCTTCAGTTAGGACTTTTCAGGGTTGTAACGTGGTCAGGTTCACGGTTTAAGAAAAAAAAGATTTTTAGGCTCAAAATTATTTGGTGCCCACCCCCTTCGTGATGTTCTCCAGTCCTAAGTTCAGTTAACTTGACACGAGCGTTCATCTTTCAAGAGGAGTTTGGAAATGATTGAGGAATCAATGAGGCGTTCGAACATGGCAGTCACTTTACCTTTTGTTCTTGGTGTCTGATCACACGACTTCGTTCTTTTGCTGAGGATTCTTATTTTGTAATCCTTATTTTTCGCTTTCGCTTTTGCTTTGCTTTTTTTTTTTGTTTCCCTAACTTTTGCCTGGACAAATTCTTTTGAATTTTGATATGGAAGTCCAGCGGGATGCCCTAACTTTTGCCTAAGTCACATGTTCTCAAGTTGTTGACTTAGCGGGCTTTTTTTTTCATTCTTTTTTGATTCATTCTTCTTTTGAACAAGTCGTGTGATCCTGAATCTGTGATTTGCTGGAGGTGCGTAGTGACTGCCTAAGTCATTGATTGATGAAGAATTACCATTGTGGTATCCTCATATTTTGACCTCTTGATGTGAGGGATAAACCACAACGGTTTTGATGTTAAACTCGACCTCCTGATGTGAGGGATAATCATGATGTCTCAACCTCATGAGGTGAGGGATAATCATTATGGATTTGACTTTCCTCAATCTTTTGAAAGATAACCATTATTGTATCCTTAGATGTGTGCTCCTGATGAATTTTGAATGCTCGATCAGGTTAACTGAATACTACCCTGCCCCTGGGTTGAAAATAAGGGTTTTTTATAGAGAAAAGAAACTCCTACTTCGAAGGCTCAGAAGGGTAACGAGGGTCTATCTCCCTTATATCTCCAGTGTTTGGGATTTTGAAACAATGCCTGTACATCATCAACAGGGTTCTACTCAAAAGCATACCATTTGAGGTTCTTGGTATTATGCTCATCATTCTCCCTACGGAGTTATCATGCTTTATTAACAAGAGTTGAGTATCACAACAATCATAGAAAAACATATAAGAGCAAAAGCGAATGGATTTTTTTTTAAGACAAACATATCCAATGCATTATGATTATAGTTCAAAAACAAACAGGTTTTACATGCAACAGTATTGAACAAAACAAGAAAGCTTAAACATGAACATGCATGATGAATCAGCAGTTGCCAATGTTGAGGAGATCTTCTCCGTATGGACTTATTGCTTCAAAAGATCCGCTAAGTCAAAGGAGAACTTCAATTTTGGCCCTCAAGTGCGAATGTGATAACATTTGAATCAATCAGGTCTTGTACCTTGTCTCTAAATGAATGTCAACCTTCAATCAGATAACCAAATGCCCCTAGAGTGGAAAGCACATCAAGCATTACGTCAGAATACTTTAGATCACTTCTTGGAAGAAGATTTCGGCAAGGTCATACAAAAGTTGCAAGTGTCCAGCTTTTAGGGATTTGAGATGTGCCAGTGATGCACAAACTCAAGATACAAGGCGTCTTGCTTATCCCTCGGTCGGGAGCCCTAAACAACAACGAAGGGAGTTTGTGAATGCTTTAGGGATTTGAGCTGCCAATGATGCGAACTCAAGAACACGGAGTCTTGCTTATCCCTCGGTCGGGAGCCCTAAACATAGCTGCTGAAACAGAAATCACCATCATGGATGAAGGACCTTTGTATTTCTATCAGTGAACAACAATAACCTCTGGTGTTTGGCTATCAAAGTCATAACTTGGAACACATAATAGATGTTGTGAAGGAAACCTCTCGAAGTACCAGATTGCAAGTGATTCTCATGAGTTACTCCTCGAGAAAGAAAAACAGTCTACTTGCAGCAGATGAAATGGGATTGACCTGTAGGAACCATTACGAATAAACTCAAGCATCTCTGTATCGATCAAGTCCTGGACTTTTGTACCTCAACACCTTGTAAGGCTTGACATTATGATCAGGTTCCCCGAGAATGTAAAACACCAAGTATTGTCATCGAAATCAAGAGAGCTATCCGTGGTGAGAAAGATCCAAAGCACGAATCTTAACCAACTGAAATTCCATCAAGCAGAGAAGCAACTAAACACCAGGCATGGGGATTACATCAACTTGCTTCTTACTCTTTCCGTCTCTGTTGACAAGCAAAGGATACTGACAAGAAAACTCCAAGAGAGGGGGTGACTCGGGATATAAAGCAGAACCTTGAGAATGAGAGGTGTGCCCTTGCAGATCACTCTTAATTACTGTCTGCCGGAAGAATCTGGCGAAGTCACACGGAATTTGTAAGTGCTTTAGGGATTCGAACAATGCAAATGGTGCAATGCTCAAGATAGACAATGTCTTGCTTATCCCTCGTGCGGGATCCACAAGCAACTTCAAAGACTTGCAAATACTAACATCATGACCAGGTGCCCCAAAATAGGACTCACACCTAGTGTCATCGTCATCAAGCAGAGAACTTGCAATCATCAATACAGTACGGAGCTTAACCAGTTGCAAATAAAGCAAGCATGGAAGCTAATGAGCATAAGACATGAGAATCAAATAGATTTGTCTCTCGAACCTCTTTTGTCATTGCTAAGAACATACCCCTTGAATTCATGAGAGAAAAAGGAGATTAGACGCTGACGAGGAGCTTCAGAAACCACAAGGTTGTGGAAGAAATCCACGAAGTGCTTCTTGAGTTTTCTTACTAGGAATCCTTGAGCATGGGCAACAACTTGCATGTCTTCATAAACAACCCCAACTGAGCTTTCATCTTGGCAAAATCCCCACAAAATTGTTCCATGATCCATCTTTGAGCACACAATAAGAACAAGCCAAGTCTCTGAGTCTGGTGAGAGTACAAAGTCTGAATAAGAGATCATCGATCCTGAACACCTGTTATGCATGAAATGTATGAGATGCATGATATGCGTGCAATGCCATGTTCATTTAATTTCCAAGGAATTCTCGTGTTTTGATTTTTTTAGAAAGCAAGAGATGGAAAAGCTCGACACGAGGCTTAAAGATACAATTCCTTGGAAATGATAGGAACATGTATGCTAGTTATTTTTTGTACATCATTTTTTGGAAAGTAAATATGCAATGATGCAAGGTGGTGGGGCTTGTTGCCGCCCACCGGGCATTCTGGACTACCGGTAACACACAGTACAAAGCCAAAGGTTCGGCCCCAAATGGTATACCACACGGAACACGGAATATCAATCCACGGAACCAAAGCCCATAGTCAATAACACACTGGAATAGAACATAGATTACCAGTCGAACAAGAACCATAGTACCCGACGAACAGGAACCAATAGTACCCTCGAACGAGAACAACGGTAACCCACGAACGAGAACAGCGGTAACCCACGAACAAGAACAGCGGTCACCAACAATGTACGTGTTAAATGATCATTGATTCCCGCCCCACTCACGGGTAAAATCTAGGCCAAGGTAAGGTCATGAAACGCAATATACGGTCCGCCCGAAGGTAAGCATCATCACAGCGCGGAAGCGGGTGACGATAATACCTCCGTTTGAAACCACTACTCTGCTCGTAGTCACATAATCCATCCCGAGACGTACACCTCGAGACAAACCATGCTCCCACTCTATCCTAGGGTTCCTATGGTTCACACATAGCCTGGGTATTGGGTCTTTTACCTCTTGAAACACCCACCCAACAGACAGAGATCCAGCCAGTCCAGAATATGATGCAAAAAAAAGTAAAAGCGCACATAGAATGCAATGCAAACAGGTAAATATGCCTAGCAATAAAACACCCAATGATAAACACACAAGCGCTAGGATCGACTTGCTGCGTCCGGACCAGCAACAGGTCAAGACGTCCCCAGCAGAGTCGCCAGCTGTCGCTACCTCGAAAATTAACAGAGTCGCCACTAACATATTTATCCTGAAAAGGAAGGGAATGCCAGCAAACCACAAAACAAAACAACGGTCTCACGACCAGAGAAAAAGGGTAAGGGAGTCGGTTACGCGAGGGGAAGGTGTTAGCACCCCTCACGCCCATCGTACTCGATGGTATCCACGCCTGTGTCTAAAACTATGGGTGTGTAACAAATCTACGCTAATCTGGACTAAAATGAATGCAGAATGTAGGGAAAAGAAAGGATTATGCTCTCACGGGCCCTACCCCGCTGCCTACGTATCTGTTTTGCAGAATCAGAGCTACCGTAGCTCGGCTAACTAATTTCTGTTTGTTTTGTGTTTTTTAGGTGAACGAGTTACATTCACACTCCGCTGCTCGACCTTTGGAGACTTATGTTTGGGAATGGAGCGGAAATAACAAGCTCTTAAGAAAAGAAAATCAAAGAGTGTGGTTTGTGTTTTAATGAATGCATGAGGAAAACCTAAGCTAAGGGGGAAAGCTTGCTACCTAATGTTATCATACAAAGGGTACCAGTTTAAACTAAACTATCAACCTACGGGGAGAAGCGGAAGCAAACAAAGATAGCACACAAACGAGCATCCGCTCGTAAAGCAAACAAAACCAACGGTACTGACCGAGTGGTAGAAAAGCGGTCCCGCCATAGCCAAGGGGAGCAGCTCAACCCAAGTCAACCAAGCATTAGACCTCGTGAAAATGATCGGGCCATAGACAAGAGGGCGGACCCCTCTCAGCAACCAAGCCGTCACGGATCATAAAGGAAAATGGTGCATGCGTACACCGAGCATCAACGTCGAGCGACGCGAGCTATAGGAAAGGCGGGGGTCCGGCTTGTTGCACCCCAAAATTTGCCCTCTTTATTGGAGCTTTAAGTTATGGATGGCGTTTATTTCGTCAATCAAAAATCGAAAAAAAATAATAAAGAGTTCCATTATTTCAAGGCCACTAAGTCAAAAGGTGGGATGATTTGCAAAGGATTGAGTCATGATACAAAGTTATGAGCTTAAGGAGAGCATTGTGTTCAAGGCACCACTGTACGTTCAATTTGTTGGTGGTTTGGTTTGAATAAAGAAATTGATCTTGAATTAAGGTCACAATGATTTGAGGATGAATTTAATTTGATGATTTGAGCTTGAATTATTCCTATTATTCAAATTTCGTTCAAAAACATTTTGTTCATCAAGAACTTAATTCAAGTTAAGATCCAAAAGTGTTATTCAAAGTTCATCCAAGGTTTTTGTCGGTTCAAAATGTCATGGTTCATTGATAGTGCAATTTCAAGTTCAAATCTCATTCTTCATAAGGTATGTCTCAAGGGTTATCAATTGAAGAAGATTATGTGAATGCAAGACGTGAGCCATAGTATGGGAAGGGAACTTGTGAGCGCATTAGGATCAATGTAATTTGATTCTCATCCTTATCAATTATGATTTGTCATGTCAGATTGGATTGGATTTAGAAAATTTAATTGAGTCAGGAGTGTGAAGTGTTCGTTTAAGTATCGTCATCATCTTTTCATTCAAGTATTTCCGTTCAATTTCAACATCCAAAGCCCATCCATTCAAAGGTCCATACTTCACAAAAATTATCAAAAAAGACATACTCAATCTCATTCAATTTGTACATTCATTCAATTACAATCATTGAGAAATTCAAAGTGACAATTACCAATATTCATTACAAATTTTCCATTCACAAAAAAAATAGAATAACATGGATATGGTACTCTGACTTGAATAATCCATCAGCTCACAATACATCAAATTGCAGCCTCTTCATACATTAGCTCAAACCAAACCGACCCTGCAAGTTCAAACCAGAAGGAGCTTGCAACCAAAAATAAAGACAAATCGGTTCAGGGTGGCATCGGGGGATTATAAGAGGTTAACATCAGAAATTGAGGAGGGGAGATCAATAATAGTTCACAACAAAAACTCAAAAAAAGCTTAACTGAAGGAGATAACAGAATTCCAAAAACTTGTAACAAACTTTTACCTCGCTCTCTCTGAATCATCTTCTTCAACGCTTCAATTCAACCTTCTTCATCTTTCTCACCAACAACTCTTCGCCTATCTCCATAACATTCATTCACCAATTGAAAGAAAAAACCTGTAACTGAATCGGTGACAAACTTTTGCAGAGGACCTTCACTCTCTCTTGAATCTCAATTCTCGATCATCTACAATACCTCTTCAATCAACTCTCTCTATTCATCTTCAACAACAGAAAATTGCAAAAAGAAACGTAACAAGTTCCTTCGGCAGTGGCTCTCTTCACGATTGAATCTTCATCACAATTTTCCTAATCACAGAACCAATCTCAATTCAATCATCGCCATCACCGTTCATCATCACCATCGATTCACCATAACATCATCTTCAATTCACCTCATCATCTTCTGCAGATCTTCAACATCATCACCGCCAATTCGTCAATCTTCCTCGTGTCGTCGTTGAATCACCGCGCGGCGCAACAACAACAACATCACACAGAGTTTACCGTAAAAGCAAAAAAGAAGAAGAGAAAGATTGAGCGCGTTCACCGACCGATGCGGAAATGAAACAAATTGGAGAGAGCGAGATCGTGAGACAGCCGGCGCGATTGACACATCAGAGAGACCGATCGGAGAAGATGAAAGAGAGCGAAGCGAGGGAACTGATGATGAGAAAGTTGATGTCATTCTCTCGTGGTTCACGGCGGCGATGCAGCGGCGAGACCGGAGAAGAGAGCAACCTCCGCCGTTGCGTTTTGCTTGTGAAGAGTCTGATAATCACGTAAACCTAATTCCTTTTAAGCCATTTTGATTAATTAGAATATTTGTTTAATGGAATTAATGTGAATCATTAGTACTGATTATTGAGTCTGATTAATCAAAATGATATAAAATTCTAATGGATTGAATCAAGTGAACCTTGGGCCTCCATACAATTCCCTGCGCCCTTCCTCCTCCTGCACTCTATTTTCACTCAATACACCCCCTGACTCCATGACTTTTATGTTAGATTTAATTTTGATTTTTTTCTTAGATAATAAAATGTACAAAAACAATTTCACTTTGTTAAATTTTTGCATGATAAAAAATGAATAAAAAACATGTATTCTTTTCTAGTTAGAATTAGATTTTATTTTTCGAGCTTATTAGATAATAGTCAAAAACATGTAATATTTTGTTTGTTAGAATTTAAATGCTCTCTTTTATTACATAGTTTTGTATTACTTTCAGATAAAAATGCCATAAAAAACAATTTAATCTTGTTAGACTTTTGTTTAGGATTCATTTAGAATTTAATCGCTAGTATTTTCTATGGTCGGTGCATGCTTCCTTGTTATTACTGACTTGGTTGTTGAGATGTGCGGGGTACTTCGAGAGAGCCTTCGATTGCTTCGTGTTCCACTTTATTTGTGGGACACGAGTTCGCTTCCGGTGCGATTGATTTGCATCGTGTTCCACTTTAGTTGTGGGACACGAACTCCTTCCCGACGGGATTCATCTGATCTCTCATTCATTGAGATGTATATTCCTGCATTGTCTGGCTTGTGTTCTCTTGCAGGTTGCTTATGTGGTTATGCTCGACGTGTACCACATGTCGCTCGTGATTTATTTTCACGACGACGCTTTCTGACTCGCTTTGCTTGATGATGGCTTACGCGAAGTATTCCGGACTTCTCTGCTTACGCTTTCTAGCTCATTGCGGATTTGCTATCCGTTCAGTGTTGTCTCCTTGTCCCTTTTACCGCTTTCTCGCATCATCCTTTAACATGAGAAGTAGGACCTAGACATGCATCTGGCCAAGCCCTCGAAAGAGGCTCTGTTTTTGTTGGTGTGTTTACATTTGTGCTTTGCGGCAGGGAGTCACGGTGTAATAAGTCCTATATGGCACTCCGTTAAGTCCTCATGGAAGGCATGCGGAAAGGGTTAGCAATCAACCCCCGCCTAGTCTCATCGAGTCCGTTCGGTATGCGCACGCTACGCGTCGCTTGCTTCCGAACCAACACAAGATCTTGTTATCGAGTATGTCAGGAAAAGGGTTCATGTAGCCGGACCCCCGCCTTTCCTATAGCTCGCGTCGCTCGACGTTGATGCTCGGTGTACGCACGCACCATTTTCCTTTACGATCCGTGACGGCTTGGTTGCTGAGAGGGGTCCGCCCTCTTGTCTATGGCCCGATCATTTTCGCGAGGTCTAATGCTTGGTTAACTTGGGTTGAGCTGCTCCCCTTGGCTATGGCGGGACCGCTTTTCTACCACTCGGTCAGTACCGTTGGTTTGTTTGCTTTACGAGCGGATGCTCGTTTGTGTGATATTCTTGTGTGCTTCCCCCTTTTCCCCATAGGTTGTTAGGCTAGCTTAGACTTGTACCCTTTGTATGATAACATTAGGTAGCAAGCTTCCCCCCTTAGCTTAGGTTTTCCTCATGCATTCTTTAAAACACAAACCACACTCTTTGATTTTCTTTTCTTAAGAGCTTGTTATTTCCGCTCCATTCCCAAGCATAAGTCTCCAAAGGTCGAGCAGCGGAGTGTGAATGTAACTTGTTCACCTAAAAAACACAAAACAAACAGAAATTAATTAGTCGAGCTACGGTAGCTCTGATTCTGCAAAACAGATACGTAGGCAGCGGGGTAGGGCCCGTGCGAGCACAATCCTTTCTTTTCCCTACATTCTGCATTCATTTTAGTCCAGATTAGCGTAGATTTGTTACACACCCATAGAGTTAGACACAGGCGTGGATACCATCGAGTACGATGGGCGCGAGGGGTGCTAACACCTTCCCCTCGCGTAACCGACTCCCTTACCCTTTTTCTCTGGTCGGGAGACCGTTGTTTTGTTTTGTGGTTTGCTGGCATTCCCTTCCTTTTTAGGATAAATATGTTAGTGGCGACTCTGTTAATTTTCGCGGTAGCGACAGCTGGCGACTCTGCTGGGGACGTCTTGACCTGTTGCTGGTCCGGACCTAGCGAGTCGATCCTAGCGCTTGTGTGTTTATCATTGGGTGTTTTTACTGCTTTGCATATTTACATGTTTGCATTGCATTCTATGTGCGCTTTTACTTTTCTGCATCATATTCTGGACTGGCTGGATCTCTGTCTGTTGGGTGGGTGTTTCAAGAGGTAAAAGGCCCAATACCCAGGCTATGTGTGAACCATAGGAACCCTAGGATAGAGTGGGAGCATGGTTTGTCTCGAGGTGTACGTCTCGGGATGGATTATGTGAACACGAGCAGAATAGTGGTTTCAAACGGAGGTATTATCGTCACCCGCTTACACGCTGTGATGATGCTTACCTTCGGGCGGACCTTATACTGCGTTTCATGACCTTACCTTGGCCTAGATTTTACCCGTGAGTGGGGCGGGAATCAATGATTATATAACAGGTACATTGTTGGTGACCGCTGTTCTTGTTCGTGGGTTACCGCTGTTCTCGTTCGTGGGTTACCGCTGTTCTTGTTCGTAGGTTACTATTGGTTCCTGTTCGTGGGGTACTATGGTTCTTGTTCGGGTGGTAATCTGTGTTCTATTCCAGTGTGTTATTGACTATGGGCTTTGGTTCCGTGGATTGACATTCTATGTTCCGTGTGGTATATCATTTGGGGCCGAACCTTTGGCTTTGTACTATGTGTGTTACCGGCAGTGCAGAATGCCTGGTGGGCGGCAACAAGTCCCACCACTTTGCATCATTGCATATTTACTTTCCAAAAAATGATGTACAAAAAAAAATAACTAGCATACTAGCATGCATGTTCCTTCCATTTTCAAGGAATCATATCTTTAAGCCTCGTGTCAAGCTCTTTCATCTCTGGCTAAAAATCAAAACATGAGAATTCCTTGGAAATCGAATGAACATGGCATTGCATTCATATCATGCATCTCATACATTCCATGCTTAACAGGTATTCAGGACCGAGGATCTATTATTCAGACTTGGTGCTCTCTTCAGGCTCGCACACTTGACTTGTTACTGTTGTGAGCTCAAAGATTGGTCATGGAACAACTTTGTGGGGATTTTATCCAAGGTGAAAGCTCAATTGGGTTTCTTTTTGAAGACAGGTCTTATTCTCATTTGCTTCCACGGTTGCTTTATTTGCAACTGGTTAAGTTCCGTACTGTATTGATGTTTGCAAGTTCTCTGCTTGATGATGATGACACTAGGTGTGAATTCCATTCTGGGGCACCTGGTCTTGATGTTAGGATCTGCAAGTCTTTGAAGTTGTTTGGGGCTCCCGCACGAGGGATAAGCAAGACATTGTCTATCTTGAGCATTGCACCATTTGCATTGTTCGAATCCCTAAAGCACTTACAAATTTCGTGTGACTTCGCCAAAATCTTCTGCAAGACAGTAATCAAGAGTGATCTGCAAAGGTACACCTCATTCTCAAGGTTCTGCTTCACATCCTGAGTCATCTCCTCCTAGAGTTTCCTTTTCAGCAACCTTTACTTGTCAACAGAGACGGAAGGTGTATAAGAAATAAGCTGATGTGATCCTAGTGCCATTATGTTCAGTTGCTTCTGTGCTTGATGGAATTTCAGTTGGTTAAAGATTCGTGCTTTGGGTGTTTCTCACCACAAATAGATCTCCTGATTTCGATGACAATACTTGGTGTTTTCCATTCTGAGGCACCTGATCATAATGTCAAGCCTTACAAGGTGTTGAGGTACAAAGAGTCCAGAACTTGCTCGATACAGAGATGTTTGAGTTTAATCATAATGGTTTCTAATGGTCGATCTCATTTCATCTGCTGCAAGTAGAATGTTTGTTCTTCCTCGAGAAAGTAAGTCGTGAGAGTCACTTGCAATTGGTACTGCCAGAGGCTTCCTTCATAACAACTATTGTGTGTTCCAAGTATTGACTTTGATAGCCAAGCGTCAGAGGTTATTGTTGTTCACCGATAGCAATACAAGTTTCCTCCCTTCATGATGGTGTTTTCTGTTTCAGCAGCTATACTTAGGGCTCCCGACCGAGGGATAAGCAAGACTCCGTGTTCTTGAGTTCGCATCATTGGCAGCTCAAATCCCTAAAGCATTCACAACTTCAGTCGCTATATTTGGGGCTCCCGACCGAGGGATAAGCAAGACGCCTTGTATCTTGAGTTTGTGCACAACTTGCATGGCTCAAATCCCTAAAAGCTAGACACTTACAATTTCTGTATGACTTTGTCGGAATTTTCTGCTGGGAAGTAATCTGAAGTGTTCTATGGGAACATATGCAACGCTTGGCGTGCTTTTCGCTCCAGGGGAACTTGGTTATCTGATTGAAGGCTGTCAGTCATTTAGAGACAAGGTACAAGACCTGATTGATTCAGAGGCTATCACATCCGCACCTGAAGTCCAGAATTGAAGTTCTCCTTTGACTCAGCGGATCTTCTGAAGCAATAAGTCCATACGGAGAGAATCTCCTCAACATTGGCAATTCCTAATTCATCATGCATGTTCATGTTTAAGCTTTCTTGCTTTGTTCAATACTGTTGCATGCAAAACTTGTTTATTTTTGAACTATAATCATAATGCATTGGATATGTTTGTCTTGGAAAAATCCATTCGCTTTTGCTCTTATATGTTTTTTTATGCTTTTTGTGATACTTAACTCTTGCTACATAAAGCATGATAACTCTGTAGGGAGAATGATGAACATAATACCAAAAACCTCAAATGGTATGCTTTTGAGTAGAACCCTGTTGATGATGTACAGGCATTGTTTAAAATTCCCAAACACTGGAGATATAAGGGAGATAGAACTTCATTAACCCCTTTGAGCCTTGAAGTAGGAGTTTCTTTTCTCAAAATAAAAAACCCTCACATTCAACCCAGGGGAGGGTAGTATTCAGTTAACCTGATCGAGCATTCAAAATTCATCAGGAGCACACATCTAAGGATACAACAATGGTTATTCTTCAAAAGGTTGAGGAAAGTCAAATCCACAACGATTATCCCTCACCTCAGAAGGTCGAGACATCAAATTTATCCCTCACATCAGGAGGTCGAGACCAACATCAAAGCCGCTGTGGTTTACCCCTCACATCAGGAGGTCAAAAAACGATGAGGATACCACAATGGTAATTCTTTATCAATCAAAGACTCAGGCAGTCACAAGCACTTCAAACAAATCAGAGATTCAAGATCACACGACTTGTTCAAAAGAAAAGAATGATAAAAAAAAGGAAAAAAAAGAAGAAAAGCCCGCTAAGTCAACAAGTTGAAAGCATGTGACTTAGGCAAAAATTAGGGCATCCCGCTGGACATCCAACTCGAAATTCAAAAGAATTTGTCCAGGCAAAAGTTAGGGAAACAAAAAATAAGAAAAGCAAAAGCGAAAAACAAGGATTACAAAATAAGAATCCTCATCAAAAGAACAAAGTCGTGTGATCAGACACCAAAAACGGAAGGTAAAGTGACTTCCATGTTCGAACGCCTCGTTGATTCCTCAATCATCTCAAACTCTTGTTGAGAGATGAATGCTCGTGTCAAAGTTAACTGAACTTAGGACTGGAGAACATCATGAAGGGGGTGGGCACCAAATAATTTGAGCCTAAAAATCCTTTTTTCTTAAAACCGTGAACCTGGCCACGTTACAAACTTTGAAAGTCCTAATTGAAGCAGGGTTAATTCGAAAGCAGACTATACACGAGAATACGGTAAGCTGACTCCTGGGAGATCCGCTAAACGCTTGAGTTGGTATCACACCATCTTTTCTGTCTTTCATAAAAAAAATCGATGTTACGACATCCTTTCATAAAGTTTCTTTAAACTTTTAGACAAACATACTCTTTGCATTAGAATTATATTTCTCATAATAAACATTCTTTGCATATGAACAAGTGCTTGGCATCAAGAAAGTTTCCATCATGAACTTCAGATGAAAACGTTTTATCCTCCCGAAGGACAAGTTGTCTTCCGAACTCCGTTGAGTAGAGGCAACAATATTTCAAAGTCTGATCACCCTCATGGGCACAAAAGCATTTGATTACTCTATCGAGTAAGTTTTCAATCAATCTGAGGCAATCAGGTCAAGATTCAAAGAATCTCTCAAAGTGCTAAGTAATCAGGGGTATTCACCCAAGCACAGTTGAAGCTACCTCCAATACTTATCAATCAGGGGCATGTTTCCAAAATTCTTGATACTGGGGCAAGTTGGCTATGATAGCACAAATTTCAGGAAGTATTTGCAAGACAAATTTCTTCAAAGTCCATACAGGCTGGGGCAAAGCACTATGCATTGGCATTTTACCCTCATCAGGAGATGTTCAGGTTAAGTTCGGGTGTGAGCTAAACAACATATGAACTTGAGAACCGTCAGGGTCGTCATCCTCAGTAGTCAGAAGCTGAAAGTCCAATACTTGCTTGACCCATTAATCCCACTTCCTGGTGGCATTCTCTTGGAGAACCAATGTCTGTTTGATGCTCCGGCTGATGCTTGTTTGGTGTTCTAATCACTGCTTGCTTGTCAACTTGTGAATCCATTGCTTGTTTGGAAAGTTTCAAGCTCAGATGTCTTACAATCTGTTTGCTCTTGCATTTTTCCATTGTGGGTGAGCATCACTATTCTCTATCATGTGAGGAAACCCCGTGAAGATGTTATGCTATAGCCTAGGGCATTTTCATCTGTTTATCTCGCGGGTACATCCTTTCGAGTACATCCTCAATGTGTTGGCGAATTTATCCAAGTGAGAGATTCTCATTCCCCAGCTGAGTACATCCAGATGAGGTTTTCTTTGTTCCAAGATTCTCATATCCTCAGCAAAGCATATTTCAACGAAATCTCCGTGCTTCGGAAGTCTTATTCCCCGGTGGAATATTTTCTCCCCAGTTGAATCATGATTGAATGGTATCTGATTCCCCAGCAAGCTCTTAATGAGGTTCCTTGCCCGAATGCCTCTCTTTCCCCAGTAGAGCACTTCTCTCTCCATCAGATGGACCTGTTTTCCCCAGAAGAGTCATCTTATTCCCCACTGGAATTGCCTAAACAAAAGGTTCTTATGCTAAGTTCCTTATCCCTAGCGGATCTCTCATATCCCTAGCGGATCGTTGTGCAGAAGTATTCATTTTCCCCACTGAGTCTTTCCTCAGCAGAGATTCACATGCATCCTCCGCAGAATCTGTTTCCTTCAAGGATTTTCCCCAGCGGAATGTGTCCCACACAAGCAAGTTGGTCACTCCCCATCAGAGTTGTCTTCATGACTTGCTCTTATCTCCTCATCCCCAGTGTGTCGAAAATCTGCTTCTCCAGTGAAGTTTCCAGGGTATTCCCCAAGCAGTTAATTGGGATGTTCTTATCTTCAAGCAAGATCTATTCCCCAAGCAGAGCTCGCATCTAGATTTGATTATCTCCAGCAGATTTCTGATCCATTTTTGCCAGCTCGCAGTTGTGACCCTTGGTCACTCATCTTGTCCTCCCCGCAGAGTTCTATACTCTCTCCAGGACTTCTTTAGCAATTCAGTGCTCATCTGTTGCCTCCCCAAGCAGCGTCCGAATCATGCATCATTTACATAGCATTCTCAAAAGCGTATAACATCTTCTTTCTCGGGAACGTTATTCTATAAACATTCATACATGCATCATGCATAAATCATATCATATTTGTTTCTTTCTGCAGGAAAGTTATCCAGATACGAATGCTCCCCAGAGAGCAATACTCGCCTAATCATTACGGGCGTTATCCTGATGTTGAGATCAGAAGAGGAATGTCATTTCATCCGTTGAAGACATTTCGTTTCCGGCGCACACAGTTCGGATGAGATATCTGTCCTTATTCTTGATATTCAGATCAGTTGAAGGGACCGCCTCCGGATCTCCCCAAGATCTTCCTAAGGAGCCAGCCACTGATATCTAGATCAGATGGAGATGTCTGCCTGGTTGACTTTATCATTCAGAAGAGGATTGTTCTACTTATTTTCTGGCGCCGTTCAGATCAGTTCAAAGACATTCCTATTCCCGATGCTCCCAGATCGGTGGAAGATATTTGTTCCTATCCTGATATTCAGATTAGTTGAAGGAACCGCCTCCGGATCTCTATAGATCTTCCGAAGGAGCAAGCCCTCTGATGCATCAGATCAGTTGGAAATATCTACTCCCTGACGATTTAGTTCGTTCAGAAGAAGAAACTCGTTTGCCCAGTCCTGATGCCTAACCGTCAGTTGAAGACGCTTTCTTTACCCGGCGTACACAGTTCGGAAGAGATATCTGTTCCTATCCTAATATTCAGATTCAGATTAGTTGAAGGAACCGCCTCCGTATCTCCCAAGATCTTACGAAGGAGCAAGCCACTGATATCATTAGATCAGATGGAGATATCTGCCTGATTGACTTTTTCATTCAGATGAAGATTGTCCTACTTATTTTCTGGCATCATGTCCAGATCAGTTTAAAGGCATTCTTTCCCCGGCGTACACAGTTCGGAAGAGATATTGTTCCTATCCTGATTACCAGTTCAGTTGAAGGAACCGCCTCTGGATCCCCGTGGTCTTACGAAGGAGCTAGCCGCTAATTCCCAGATTAGTAGGAATATCTACCTGATGATTTAATTGCATCAGAAGAGATGTCTGCCCAGATTCCCAGATCATGATTCCCAGATCAGAGATACCTATTACCCGTTGATGTCCGATTCAACCGATGTATCTCCCTCGATTCCCAGATCGACCTAAGACATCTATCCCGATGCAAGTTCGGAGACATCTGCTACGTCTGATACTCAGATCAGTCGAGATGTTCCTTCTCTTGATGCCCAGATCATTTGAAGTGTTTCCCCTGCCTGTGGGTGCCCGTTCCTTCTTATCGCAAGTTGGAGCATATTTAATTATCCAGGTCAATTGAAGTTTTTTCTCCCTGCATGCGGGGTGGTACATTCCTTCTTATTGCAAGATGGAATCTTCTATTGATCAAGAGCGCAAATTTTTGGGTTCATTCTGGTATTCAATCTCCTTCCACCTCAACGGTTCGAAACTTTCATTTCTCACTCGTCAGGTTCAAGAAGTTTGAATAGGGGCAGCTGTTGTACCCCAAAATTTGCCCTCTTTATTGGAGCTTTAAGTTATGGATGGCGTTTATTTCGTCAATCAAAAATCGAAGAAAAATAATAAAGAGTTCCATTATTTCAAGGCCACTAAGTCAAAAGGTGGGATGATTTGCAAAGGATTGAGTCATGATACAAAGTTATGAGCTTAAGGAGAGCATTGTGTTCAAGGCACCACTGTATGTTCAATTTGTTGGTGGTTTGGTTTGAATAAAGAAGTTGATCTTGAATTAAGGTCACAATGATTTGAGGATGAATTTAATTTGATGATTTGAGCTTGAATTATTCCTATTATTCAAATTTCGTTCAAAAACATTTTGTTCATCAAGAACTTAATTCAAGTTAAGATCCAAAAGTGTTATTCAAAGTTCATCCAAGGTTTTTGTCGGTTCAAAATGTCATGGTTCATTGATAGTGCAATTTCAAGTTCAAATCTCATTCTTCATAAGGTATGTCTCAAGGGTTATCAATTGAAGAAGATTATGTGAATGCAAGACGTGAGCCATAGTATGGGAAGGGAACTTGTGAGCGCATTAGGATCAATGTAATTTGATTCTCATCCTTATCAATTATGATTTGTCATGTCAGATTGGATTGGATTTAGAAAATTTAATTGAGTCAGGAGTGTGAAGTGTTCGTTTAAGTATCGTCATCATCTTTTCATTCAAGTATTTCCGTTCAATTTCAACATCCAAAGCCCATCCATTCAAAGGTCCATACTTCACAAAAATTATCAAAAAAGACATACTCAATCTCATTCAATTTGTACATTCATTCAATTACAATCATTGAGAAATTCAAAGTGACAATTACCAATATTCATTACAAATTTTCCATTCACAAAAAAAATAGAATAACATGGATATGGTACTCTGACTTGAATAATCCATCAGCTCACAATACATCAAATTGCAGCCTCTTCATACATTAGCTCAAACCAAACCGACCTAGCAAGTTCAAACCAGAAGGAGCTTGCAACCAAAAATAAAGACAAATCGGTTCAGGGTGGCATCGGGGGATTATAAGAGGTTAACATCAGAAATTGAGGAGGGGAGATCAATAATAGTTCACAACAAAAACTCAAAAAAAAGCTTAACTGAAGGAGATAACAGAATTCCAAAAACTTGTAACAAACTTTTACCTCGCTCTCTCTGAATCATCTTCTTCAACGCTTCAATTCAACCTTCTTCATCTTTCTCACCAACAACTCTTCGCCTATCTCCATAACATTCATTCACCAATTGAAAGAAAAAACCTGTAACTGAATCGGTAACAAACTTTTGCAGAGGACCTTCACTCTCTCTTGAATCTCAATTCTCGATCATCTACAATACCTCTTCAATCAACTCTCTCTATTCATCTTCAACAACAGAAAATTGCAAAAAGAAACGTAACAAGTTCCTTCGGTAGTGGCTCTCTTCACGATTGAATCTTCATCACAATTTTCCTAATCACAGAACCAATCTCAATTCAATCATTCTGACTTGAATAATCCATCAGCTCACAATACATCAAATTGCAGCCTCTTCATACATTAGCTCAAACCAAACCGACCCTGCAAGTTCAAACCAGAAGTAGCTTGCAACCAAAAATAAAGACAAATCGGTTCAGGGTGGCATCGGGGGATTATAAGAGGTTAACATCAGAAATTGAGGAGGGGAGATCAATAATAGTTCACAACAAAAACTCAAGAAAAAGCTTAACTGAAGGAGATAACAGAATTCCAAAAACTTGTAACAAACTTTTACCTCGCTCTCTCTGAATCATCTTCTTCAACGCTTCAATTCAACCTTCTTCATCTTTCTCACCAACAACTCTTCGCCTATCTCCATAACATTCATTCACCAATTGAAAGAAAAAACCTGTAACTGAATCGGTAACAAACTTTTGCAGAGGACCTTCACTCTCTCTTGAATCTCAATTCTCGATCATCTACAATACCTCTTCAATCAACTCTCTCTATTCATCTTCAACAACAGAAAATTGCAAAAAGAAACGTAACAAGTTCCTTCGGCAGTGGCTCTCTTCACGATTGAATCTTCATCACAATTTTCCTAATCACAGAACCAATCTCAATTCAATCATCGCCATCGCCGTTCATCATCACCATCGATTCACCATAACATCATCTTCAATTCACCTCATCATCTTCTGCAGATCTTCAACATCATCACCGCCAATTCGTCAATCTTCCTCGTGTCGTCGTTGAATCACCGCGCGGCGCAACAACAACAACATCACACAGAGTTTACCGTAAAAGCAAAAAAGAAGAAGAGAAAGATTGAGCGCGTTCACCGACCGATGCGGAAATGAAACAAATTGGAGAGAGTGAGATCGAGAGACAGCCGGCGCGATTGACACATCAGAGAGACCGATTGGAGAAGATGAAAGAGAGCGAAGCGAGGGAACTGATGATGAGAGAGTTGATGTCATTCTCTCGTGGTTCACGGCGGCGATGCAGCGGCGAGACCGGAGAAGAGAGCAACCTCCGCCGTTGCGTTTTGCTTGTGAAGAGTCTGATAATCACGTAAACCTAATTCCTTTTAAGCCATTTTGATTAATTAGAATATTTGTTTAATGGAATTAATGTGAATCATTAGTACTGATTATTGAGTCTGATTAATCAAAATGATATAAAATTCTAATGGATTGAATCAAGTGAACCTTGGGCCTCCATACAATTCCCTGCGCCCTTCCTCCTCCTACACTCTATTTTCACTCAATACACCCCCTGACTCCATGACTTTTATGTTAGATTTAATTTTGATTTTTTTCTTAGATAATAAAATGTACAAAAACAATTTCACTTTGTTAAATTTTTGCATGATAAAAAATGAATAAAAAACATGTATTCTTTTCTAGTTAGAATTAGATTTTATTTTTCGAGCTTATTAGATAATAGTCAAAAACATGTAATATTTTGTTTGTTAGAATTTAAATGCTCTCTTTTATTACATAT
Organism: Vicia villosa; assembly: GCF_029867415.1. Classification (NCBI taxonomy): domain Eukaryota; kingdom Viridiplantae; phylum Streptophyta; class Magnoliopsida; order Fabales; family Fabaceae; genus Vicia; species Vicia villosa. The sequence continues at coordinate 88,527 of NW_026706172.1, read as the reverse complement.
TTTTGTATTACTTTCAGATAAAAATGCCATAAAAAACAATTTAATCTTGTTAGACTTTTGTTTAGGATTCATTTAGAATTTAATCGCTAGTATTTTCTATGGACGGTGCATGCTTCCTTGTTATTACTGATTTGGTTGTTGAGATGTGCGGGGTACTTCGAGAGAGCCTTCGATTGCTTCGTGTTCCACTTTATTTGTGGGACACGAGTTCTCTTCCGGTGCGATTGATTTGCATCGTGTTCCACTTTAGTTGTGGGACACGAACTCCTTCCCGACGGGATTCATCTGATCTCTCATTCATTGAGATGTATATTCCTGCATTGTCTGGCTTGTGTTCTCTTGCAGGTTGCTTATGTGGTTATGCTCGACGTGTACCACATGTCGCTCGTGATTTATTTTCACGACGACGCTTTCTGACTCGCTTTGCTTGATGATGGCTTACGCGAAGTATTCCGGACTTCTCTGCTTACGCTTTCTAGCTCATTGCGGATTTGCTATCCGTTCAGTGTTGTCTCCTTGTCCCTTTTACCGCTTTCTCGCATCATCCTTTAACATGAGAAGTAGGACCTAGACATGCATCTGGCCAAGCCCTCGAAAGAGGCTCTGTTTTTGTTGGTGTGTTTACATTTGTGCTTTGCGGCAGGGAGTCACGGTGTAATAAGTCCTATATGGCACTCCGTTAAGTCCTCATGGAAGGCATGCGGAAAGGGTTAGCAATCAACCCCCGCCTAGTCTCATCGAGTCAGTTCGGTATGCGCACGCTACGCGTCGCTTGCTTCCGAACCAACACAAGATCTTGTTATCGAGTATGTCAGGAAAAGGGTTCATGTAGCCGGACCCCCGCCTTTCCTATAGCTCGCGCCGCTCGACGTTGATGCTCGGTGTACGCACGCACCATTTTCCTTTACGATCCGTGACGGCTTGGTTGCTGAGAGGGGTCCGCCCTCTTGTCTATGGCCCGATCATTTTCACGAGGTCTAATGCTTGGTTGACTTGGGTTGAGCTGCTCCCCTTGGCTATGGCGGGACCGCTTTTCTACCACTCGGTCAGTACCGTTGGTTTGTTTGCTTTACGAGCGGATGCTCGTTTGTGTGATATTCTTGTGTGCTTCCCCCTTTTCCCCATAGGTTGTTAGGCTAGCTTAGACTTGTACCCTTTGTATGATAACATTAGGTAGCAAGCTTCCCCCCTTAGCTTAGGTTTTCCTCATGCATTCTTTAAAACACAAACCACACTCTTTGATTTTCTTTTCTTAAGAGCTTGTTATTTCCGCTCCATTCCCAAGCATAAGTCTCCAAAGGTCGAGCAGCGGAGTGTGAATGTAACTTGTTCACCTAAAAAACACAAAACAAACAGAAATTAATTAGTCGAGCTACGGTAGCTCTGATTCTGCAAAACAGATACGTAGGCAGCGGGGTAGGGCCAGTGCGAGCACAATCCTTTCTTTTCCCTACATTCTGCATTCATTTTAGTCCAGATTAGCGTAGATTTGTTACACACCCATAGAGTTAGACACAGGCGTGGATACCATCGAGTACGATGGGCGCGAGGGGTGCTAACACCTTCCCCTCGCGTAACCGACTCCCTTACCCTTTTTCTCTGGTCGGGAGACCGTTGTTTTGTTTTGTGGTTTGCTGGCATTCCCTTCCTTTTTAGGATAAATATGTTAGTGGCGACTCTGTTAATTTTCGCGGTAGCGACACGGCTGCATGAACCCTTTTCCTGACATACTCGATAACAAGATCTTGTGCAGGTTCAGAAGCGAGCCACGCGTAGCGTGCGCTTACTGAACAGACTCGATGAGACTAGGCGGGGGTTGATTGCTAACCCTTTCCGCATGCCTTCCATGAGGACTTAACGGAGTGCCATATAGGACTTATTACACCGTGACTCCCTGCCGCAAAGCACAAATATAAACACACCAACAAAAACAGAGCCTCTTTCGAGGGCTTGGCCAGATGCATGTATAGGTCCTACTTCTCATGTTAAAGGATGATGCGAGAAAGCGATAAAAGGGACAAGGAGACAATACTCAGCGGATAGCAAATCCGCAGTGAGCTAGCAACGCAAGCAGAACTAAGAAACTTCACGTAATCTAACATCCAGCAAAGCCAGGAGTCCAGCATAAGCGTCACAGCGATGCGGTGTGAAAATAAATCACAACCGCTATGTGGTGCGTGTAAAACACAACCACACAAGCAACCTGCAAGAAATACAATCCGGACAATACAGGAATATACATCTCAATGAATGAGATCATATGAATCGCATCGGGAATAATTTCGTGTCCCACAAATAAAGTGGAATACGACGCATATCAATCGCACCGGAAGCGAATTCGTGTCCCACAAATAAAGTGGAACACGAAGCAAGTCGAATCTCAATCGAAGACTCTCTCGAAGTACCTCGCACATCTCAACAACCAAATCAGTAATAACAAGGAATCATGCACCGATCATAGAAAATACTAGCAATTAAATTCTAAATGAATCCTAAACAAAAGTCCAACAAGATTAAATTGTTTTTTTATGACATTTCAACTAAAACTAGAATATAACTATGTAAGAAAACAATTAAAGTCTAATAAGAAAAAGATTACATGTTTTTTTATTATCTTTTTCATGGTATTTTATCAAAGAAATAGAACAAAACTATACAACAAAGCATTTAAATTCTAACAAGAGAAAATATTACATGCTTTTTTTATTATTTTTATCATGCAAAAGTCTAAGAAAAGTGTCGTTTTATTGTCATTCTATCACCTAAAAATAAATGGAAAAAAGTATGTACAAAAAAACTATTTCTAACATGAAGTTTATGAGAGACAGGGGGTAAAAGTTGGATTTTAGTGGTGCAGACTAGAAGCTTGGGCGCAAGGCCCAACAGATATTGGCCCAACATAGTTTTTGTTGATCAAAATAAGGAAAGCTATGGGCTAGGGGGGTAAGGCGTGAGTAATTCCAATGAAGGCCCAGCAGAGGTTGTTTTTGTTACAGTTTTTCTTCAGCATAAAAAAATGGTGGTGATTGGGCTTATGGATTGGTCTTGGCCCAAGGGATTGTCTTTGATCCAGATTTTTAGCATCAGATTTTGTTAATCACAATTAATACACACTAATCATAGCATTGTTTCAATTAACTTCAATTAACACACAAAAAAAATTAAAAAAAAAAGGATGAGGATTAGGGATTAGGTTACATGAAATTTTCTCTTATCACACGCACGCGAGAAACGGCAGCCGCTCCTCCTCCTTCTCCGATCAACTTTCCGCGAGCATCACAATGACGGTGTTCCGGCCGCCACCGCAGCGAGTCCTCCCTCATCTCTGCTCTTACCTTAATCTCAAACTTTCCGCTTCAACCTCTCTTTTCTCGTCGATCTGCTCTCTCTCGATTCAGACTTCATTCAGTCTCTGATTCAACTCAACCACCAGAGATCAGTTCCTATGTGTCTTCAATTTGATCTTAAAGACGATAAATCCAGGGAATGTGCTTCGAACTTCAGGTACCAACACCTCTTCAATCTTTGCGCTCTTCTTCTTTTTTCGAATTCTGCGTCTTCTCTGAGTTCTTTTTTATGAGTCATGATTTCGCGTTCTGATGTTTGCGTATCTTGTTGCGATGAGGATGATGATGTTGTTGAACGTTACTGTGCAGATTGAACGTTATTGCGATGTCGGTGATGTTGAAGTTCTCCGCCGAATTGTGAAGTGATGGTGCCAATTATGGCAGATGCAGTGGATAATGCGTGTTGAACAACGATGACGATGGATTGATGAAGGTGTTTCTTGCGTGAGTTGAAATTGTTGGAGAATTTGGTGGTTGATGATGTTCTGCAGAGAGCTTGAAGCGGTTCTTCTGGTTTTTGTGTTAGACTTTCTGTTATGGAGATTGTAGTTGATTATTGAAGAAGATGAATCGAGAATGAGGATTGAAGATGAAGATTGAAGAGAGTTTTCTGTGTTTTTCTTGTGGATCGTGAGAGTGAGATTGAGGATGGTGAGACTTGAAGAAGAAGATCGAGAAAAAGCAAGAGTTTGTTACGTTTCTTTTGGAATTCTGTTATCGATTTTCTTTCCCTCTTCCCTGTTATGCTAAGCTTGGTCCCCCCTAGTTGTGAAGCGATTCCTTTGGCTTTTATGTGCAGGTTCGGTTTCAATCGGTTTTGTTAAAGTGAGGTTTGATGCAGCTGAACCGGTTGGAAGCGCGGGCTACGGTTTTTTTTCGGTGACGGTGCGGACAGGATTTAATCAAGCTGCAAGATCTCTTTTGGTTTTCTCTTGTTGGATTTTATCAAACTCTAATCTTTTGTTTCCTTGAGTGTATTATGATTTGGGAATGTATGATACCTTGAATTTTGTAATGAATTATCTTGTGAATGAATGATATGGATACCGAATGGTTTTTTTAGTATTTTCTACTAATGATGTAACTTGGTATATTTGGATAATAAACATGAATCTGACAATAAAATTGATTTTGAATCTTGTAACGATAGAATTCAATCTTCAACACAATTCTCCTTGCATCGCAATTAACATATCAATGAGAGAAATGATAAAGCCTTGATCACAAATAATCCACAACCTGATTTCTTGCATCATGTATCTTAGTTTGAATTAAATTCTTGATGAACAAAGATGTCCTGAACGAAATTTGAGAAATAGAATCGATTAGATCATCACATCAAATTCATGCTCGAACCATTAGGATCTAATTCAATCTAAATTCCTTAATTCAAACCAAACCACCAACAAATTGAACGTATAGCGGCGCCTTGAACGCAATGCTCCCTTTAAGCTCGTAACCTTGTACCATGACTTAATGACCTTGGAATAATAGAAACTCTTTAATTTTTCTTGATTTTCAAATGACGAAATAAACGCCGTCCATAACTTATATCATAGAGAAAGAGGGCAAATTTTGGGGTGCAACATAGTGCAGGCCCATCTACTGAAGACATTGTCAAAGAAAAGGAAGACGAAAGTGAAATTGTTGCAAAGGAAGATGCTAAGCAAGAGAAAGATGAATCTCATGATAAGGTTGAAAAAGAAAGCATCTCAAACAACGAAGAACTTCCTAAGGCCTGGACAAACGTAAAAGATCATCCAATTGAAAACATAATAGGTGACATCTCAAAGGACGTTACAACATAATAGAGATATTTGACACCTCAAGTGGACTTCACAGTTTTCTATAGGCTTCAAGGAATCTGTTCTGGACTGGGCCAAGGTTAGGCCCAATACAGTTTTCGGCCCAGTAAACCTCAGAGGCCCACGTTCCTCCATGACCCTCCTACCCGCCTCGGATGCCCACCTTAGACGTACTCGGCTGCCCATTATCCCCGGAGCATATGACGCCCGGCATGCTCGGCACTAACACTCCCTCGAACATCTTCATTGCCGAGGACCCTGCTTCGCGCAGGGTTCCTTCATATTCAACCCTCCGAATAACTCGGATCCCACGTGGCTCCTAAAAGACCGCGTCTCTCCTTGGACTTCGGAGCGGTTAACCAGGACAGAGGGCGTACACGCACCTCCGATATTTCCGCTCAGGAAACCTGGCAGTCTCCTAGTTGGGCTTAGGAATCCAACCCAATAGCGAGATCATGGCCCAGCGCTGGGGGCTATATATACCCTCTTTGACTAGAGGGTCAGGTATTCACTTCTTACTCACTCTTAGCTAGTACTTGCGCTCCTTTGCTCGTCAACTTACTTTGGCATCGGAGTACCTTGCAGGTACACCCCCCTCCTCCTTCCTAGAAGATCCAGTCCGAGCAGCTATCGACGATCCTTCTGATCAGGTACGATCAGTGGCGCCGTCTGTGGGAAACTTGCTTCCCCATCTTTAACGAACAAAGATCAAAGCTAATCATCTCCAATCGTCATGGCTGACAACAACAACAACATCCCAAGCGCTGATCCTTTCCTCCTTCACGAGCTGATCGAGGAATCCTCCCGCGAACTAGCTAATCGTCGTCGGGTGGATCGTCGGCGACAAAGGTCCGGGCATGAAACCCAGGACACTCAGCTGTTGCAGGTCCTTCAACAGGTCCAGAACGTCGAACAAGTAACTCCTGGAGAACACGTTCAGAACGGTGAGGACGGGCAAGGCCGAACACGGAATGGACCAGAGCAGGTCCCCACTGTGAATGAAACCGACCCCAGAGACGGGCAGGTGGCCTCCTCCTTCACCCACACTCCTGACAGGCAGGGAGCCCGTCAGGAAGATAAGGAAGAACCGCTCAACATTCCGGAGGACGCTGACACCATTGCCATCCGTCTGCTCAAGGAATTGCATCAGACGAACAAGCTCCTCCGACTTCAGGGCGACCGTATCCAAGAGCTGGAGAGGAAGCGACGCCACCGCTCCCCTCCTCGAAGACACTATCGGTCGCGCTCCTACTCCTCCTCGCGCTCACCACCGAGGAGACACCGTCGGCGTTCCCCATCTTCTTCACCCTCCCCGCCTAGAAGATATCGCCGCCGGAGATCGTATTCCCGCTCTCCACCAAGAAAGAGCAGGAAGAACCAGAGGCCAGAAACCGCCAAAGAGAGAAGCCTCTCTCCCGAGCAAGATCGCCGGGGCCCTTCTAAAGCCGCTCCGAAACGTCAACCCCGGGATAACCACGCTAAACCGGACGACAACCAAGGAAAACCCCGGCGAAACAGGCACTACACTTCCCTGGGACCAAGTGACGAAGAGGACTTCCGCAGCCCTTTGTCCGAGAGTATCCGAAGAGCCCACCTCCCTCGGGGGATTGAAAAACCCCCAGTGCTGGACCAATACGACGGAACCACCGACCCCGACGACCATATTCGGAGCATCGAAGCCGTCATGGACTACCACGTCGTCAAGGGCTCCATCAAGTGCCGTATCTTCCCGACCACTCTCAGGAAGGGGGCAATGACTTGGTACAGAAACCTCCGTCCGGACTTCATCCATTCCTGGACCGAGCTCAAAGAACTTTTCCTGAGCCATTTCACTGCCTCCCGGCGACAACCGAAATCGGAAGCCAATCTCGAGGCTGTAATACAGGGACCTGGCGAGCCTCTTCGGGATTACCTTGAAAGATTCAACAAGGAAGCCGTCCAAGTGCAGACGGCCGACTACATGAAGAGGTACCTCTTGGAACGAGGACTACTCCCCGACAGCGATTTCAAGAAGGCCATTAAGATTGAAAATGTGCACTCGATGAACGCCCTCCTCCGCAAAGCAAAGGCGTTCATCGACTTTGAAGAAGGCGAGGCGGCCGCGATCAAAGCCTCGAGGGGCAATGAAGCTGTCCGCAGTTCAAACCTCGACGACCCAGGATCCCGCCGAGGACAAGATAAAAGGAAAGATGACAGGTCCCGAGACACCAAAGAACGTCGGGGACCAGCTGGACGTTTCAACGAATACACTCCTTTGAATGTCTCGCACGAGAAAATCCTGGCGGACTGCCAAAACGCCGAATTCAAGACCTCGAGCATCAGGCCTCCGAAAGCGAACCCCACCAGACCGGGGACCGACAAGTCCAAGTACTACAAATACCACAAGAGCCACGGGCATTTGACCGACGAGTGCATACACCTCAAAGGTGCCATTGAAACCTTAATTAAAGAGGGCCGCTTGTCGAGGTATACGAAGAAGGGAGCACCTTCCCGAAAGGACCCCCCTCGGGACTCGGACGAGAGCAACTCACCAGATAACAGACCACTTCAGGTTGCGTTATCCATCACCCGACCGGAAGATTTCATTCCCTCAGTCTGCGTGACGACCGCCCTCAGCACTTGGGAAAACTTCCCAACAACAATGGTCATCTCCAACGGCGGTGACCCCGGCTCTCTCACCATCAGCTCGGTAAAAAGGAAGTTTGACGAACTGATTAGCGCCAACGCCGACTTCGCCCCAACTCTGAAGAAATTCAAGGGAAAATCAGATCCTATCACCTTCTACTTGGAAGAATTGCCCGACGGAGCTCCCAATGCCACGATTCCCCTGCTCGTCCGAGCCAGGATGGCAAACTTCGACGTTCGTCGTATCTTGGTCGACGAGGGCAGTTCCGTCGACATTATGTACTCTCATCTCTTCCGAACGCTTCAGCTGGATGACACGCACCTCACCCCCTATGTCGGCTCCGATCTTCAAGGCTTCAACGGAGCTACCACCAAACCGTGGGGTTACGTCGAACTAATCGTCACCTTCGGGGAAGAGGAAGCGTCCAGGCAAGTCAAAACAAGGTTCTTAGTAATCGACTGCAAAAATCTTTACAACTGCATCATCGGACGCCCAACACTGGCCGAGCTCACAGCCGTCCCCTCCACCGTGCACCTCAAGATGAAATTCTACACGAAGAGGGGACGAGTAGCCACTATCAACGCCGACATCGAGGCGGCCAGGAGAATCTTCGATGCCTCCGTGAAAGGTTTGCAGCTGATCACTCCTCCCTCCAATTCCAACAAAAAGCCAAAGGCCGAAGATAATCATCCTCGGAAGGATCAGCATACGCCAGACGTAAGCTCAATTGACCTGGATGCCCGGTTTACCGACGAAGAGCTGAAGAACACCGAAGAGAAGGGAGCCAAGGCAACTCATCCTCTCCGACCCATTCCAGACGGGGACTTCGACTTGATCCCGCTGGGCGACAACCCCGACAAAGCGGTAAAGATCGGCAAGGACATCCCAGATCTTCCGAGGAAGCAGCTCGTAGCATGTCTTCAAGCCAACGCCGATTTGTTCGCCTGGAGCGCAGCGGAAATGCCCGGACTCGACCCTGAGGTCGCCTGCCACCACCTCTCCATCGACCCAGCCGTGAAGGCAGTAGTTCAACGTAGGCGTCGGTAGTCTCCCGAGAAAGCGGAGGCTGCCGAGAAAGCTGTAAAAGACCTCCTAGAGGCAAATTTTATTTTCGAGGCCAAGTATTCAACTTGGCTCTCAAACGTTGTACTTGTCAAAAAATCTAATGGAAAATGGAGAATGTGCGTTGATTATACCGATGTTAACCGGGCATGCCCCAAAGATGCTTATCCTTTGCCTAATATTGATAGACTGGTCGACAACTCGGCCGGCTATAAATTGTTATCGTTTATGGATGCTTATTCAGGTTACAACCAAATCCCCATGGCGAGATGCGACAAGCAATGCACGGCATTCATGACCGAGTCGGGCAATTATTACTATAACGTAATGCCGTTCGGACTCAAGAACGCCGGAGCTACGTACCAGCGGATGATGAACAAGGTTTTCCGGGGAGAGATCGGCGACACCCTCGAAGTATATATGGACGACATGATCGTCAAATCTCGAGAGGACGCCGACCACACAACCCACCTTGAACGGGTGTTCAAGCAAGCCCGATCCTGCAAGATGCGATTCAACCCTGAGAAATGCACCTTCGGAGTACGGGCGGGAAAGTTCCTCGGTTTCTATCTGACCGAGCGAGGAATAGAAGCCAATCCCGATAAATGCCGAGCGTTCTCAGAACTCCCTACCCCCGTCAATAAAAAATCTATCCAAGTACTAAACGGAATGCTAACGGCACTATCCCGCTTCGTCGCAAAATCCGCCCAGCATGCCATCCCATTCTTTAAGCTACTTCGGAAAGAAGCAACTTTTGAATGGTCCGAGGAATGCGAGCAAGCGCTATCCCACCTCAAATAGGTCCTCTCCAAGCCACCCGTCCTCTCCCGACCAGATAGCAACGAGATCCTATATCTCTACCTGGCCGTCTCGAACGAGGCGGCCAGCGCGGCCTTGATCCGAGAATCTGAAGACGGGCAGAAGCCAGTATACTTCACAAGCAAGGCCCTACAAGGACCCGAGGTTCGGTATCAACAAATAGAGAAGGTCGCGTTGGCCCTAATAACGGCCGCCAGGAGGCTGAGATATTACTTCCTCGCCCACACCATCGTTGTCCGAACAGACCAACCCATCAAGCAGCTTCTCAGCCGACCAGACATGGCCGGAAGGATGCTAAGATGGTCTCTCGAGCTGTCCGAATTCGACATACAATACGAAAGCAGGAAGGCACTAAAAGCTCAAGCACTCGCAGACTTCGTGGCCGAGATGACCTCCATTTCTAACTGCCCGACCCCCACCGAAAACAAGTGGACCATCTACGTGGACGGCGCGTCGAGCAACTCAGGAAGTGGAGCCGGCATTATCCTAGAGAATGACGAGGGGCTCATCATCGAAGTATCCCTGGTCTTATCTTTTACCACGTCGAACAACCAGGCCGAGTACGAAGCTCTCCTAGCAGGCCTACGTCTCGCCGAGGATGTAGGAGCTCGGGAGGTCATGATTTACACCGACTCCCAACTCGTTGCTTCCCAAGTCAGCGGCGATTACCAAGCGAAAAACGACACTCTGGCCGAGTATCTCACCCTCGTCAGGGAGAAAATAAAAAAATTCGCAAAGGTAAACGTCGAGCACATTCCCCGGGAGCATAACTCGCGAGCCGACATATTATCCAAACTCGCAAGTACGAGAAAGAAAGGCGGGAACAAGTCGGTGATCCAAGAAATATTACCCAGACCGAGCATAAGCGAAAATGCGCAAACCTTGCAAGTACTCGCTATTGGAGACGACCACTGCTGGATGACCCCGGTATACAACTTCCTCACCAAGAACGAACTACCTGCCGACGCGAAGGAAGCTTCAACTATCAGGAGACGAGCCTGCTCGTACACGGTCATCGAGGACAAACTATACCGACGAGGTTTCTCCATCCCTCTCCTTAAATGCGTCGACACATCGCAAGCATCTGAGATACTCCAAGAGCTCCACGAGGGAATCAGTGGCCAGCATCTCGGCGGACGATCACTAGCGAGGAAAGCCCTCAGAGCCGGCTACTACTGGCCAACCATGCAACAAGACGCCAAAGAACATGTCCGTAAATGCGACAAATGCCAGCGTCACGCCGACATGCACTTGGCCCCCCCTAACGAACTTAAGTCTCTATCATCACCTTGGCCTTTCTCCACCTGGGGAATGGACCTCCTCAGACCATTCCCGGTCGGCTCGTACCAAAACAAATATCTCGTGGTTGCCGTCGATTACTTCACCAAATGGATAGAGGCCGAGGCGCTTGCCAAGATCACGTCTCAAAACGTGCTCCGTTTTTACAAACGGAACATACTCGCCCGGTTCGGGGTGCCTCAGGCCATAATCACCGACAACGGCACCCAATTCACTGACAAAACATTCCAAGAGTTTGTGGCCAAGCTCGGCACGAAACAACACTTCACTTCAGTCGAGCACCCTCAGACGAACGGGCAAGCCGAGGCAGCCAACCGAGTCATCCTCCGAGGACTAAAGAGAAGACTCGGCGAAGCCAAAAAAGCTTGGATCGAAGAACTACATAGTGTACTTTGGGCATATAGAATAACCCCCCACTCGAGCACAGGCGAAACTCCGTTCAGGCTAACCTACGGTACCGAAGCCGTGATCCCCGTGGAAATCCGAGAACCTTCTCGGCGCACCGAGTCGCCCCTCGACGAGGAGCTCAACGACGAGGCTATGAGGGAAGAGCTCGACATGGTCGAGGAGATCCGCACAGGATCTTCCCTCCGAGAAGCGAAACTAAAACAACAGATAGCTCTCCGCTACAACACCAAAGTTATCAAGCGCGAATTCGAAGTCGGCGCCCAAGTCCTCCGCAGGAATATGAAGGATTCGCGCGAGGGCAAACTAGCCCCAAACTGGGAAGGTCCGTACCGAGTTTACGATAAAACTGAGAATGGCGCCTACTACCTCGAGGATCTCCTCGGAGTAAAACTTGCTCGGCCTTGGAACTCTGAAAAACTTAGACGTTATTACAGTTAGACCCGACCTAACACCCCCGGACATCTGTATCCAACACGGGTGCTAACCGGGCATGGACCCGCGTCGTAGGTACGAACGCGAGAACTCCACGACAGCAACGGTCGGATCCAACCACAAAATGGGAGAACCGACCACACGGAAGACTCTACACCTAGGCCCTCCGTGGAAGTACCTGCATGGCAGAACCCCAGCTCACGATGGGATCGTTCACGCCGCGAGAACTTGGCCATAATCATGGTCTCGTACTCGCTAACAGCGCACACCTGCTCTGCGCACCCGGACCGTACTCGACACGCCCGGGCAATCAATCTTGGCCGAGCATAGTCCATAAAAACGAATAATACCGCAAGCATAGAGGTAACTCTTCGGAGCATACGAGTATAAATCAGCAGTTACCAAACATGAAATACGTCCCCGACATACCCGAGCGTAACCGGTTAAAAACGAAAAATATCCTAAGTATGGAGGAAACACCTCGGCTTACGAGCACAACAGAAAAGTTATCAAAATACGAGCATACAGCGATAATACTTTAAAGGTGCAAATAAACGAATATAAGCAGGCAAGGCTATAAAACATTAAAGCTGCCGACCAAATTGGCCGGCGATGTCCAAAGGTTACAAACAAAATACCGGGCACGCAGGCCCCCAAAAGTAATCCGGGCATAACCCAACAAAAGATAAAATGGCACGCAGGCCGAAGAATACAGGCATGCAGGCCCGGGACCACACTATCTACTCTTCACTCGCAAGAGACTCGGGCACCAGCACGCCGTCCACAATCTTCGAAGAGAGGCCGATATTGTCCTCCTTCAAACCAGGGTTCAGAAGCCTCAACTGATGAACAGCATGCTCGAACCCGACTTCAGCCATGTCGGCCAGGCTTATCTTCAGGCTATCTATCTTCTCCACGAACTCAGCCCTAGACTTCAAAGCAGCCACGTCCGGCGACTCGTCAGCCGAGGGAGCCCACTCAAGCTGAGAGTCAGCGAGCTTTTTCTTCAACTCCGCAATCTCCCCGTCCCTCTGCTTCAGAGCCACGTCGATCTTCTTCTTCAGCTCCTTGCGGTCGGTCTCCATGATCTTCATCTTCTCCTCGGCAGCCTTCTTGGCCGCTTCCGCCTTCTTCAGGGCATCGCCCGAACCCGAACCGCCATTGGCTAACACTTGGGCCATTCCCAGGACCCTCATCACGGCGGCACTGTCGCACGCCAACTGCTTCTGAAGAGACGGGGAGTCCATCTCACCGATCCGACGAGCTTCGTCCGGAGAGGTGACCAGGGGGAACTTCTCAAAGTAACCTCCATCCTTGTAGCAGGGAGGCAATACAAAGGCCCGCTCGGAACCCAGGTTCGACGGCTCGTGGCGTCCTCTCTTGGGAGACCTCTCATCTATGTTCACCCGAGGAGAACCTGCCGAGGCCGAATGCTCCCCGGCACCAACACCCCGATTCTTCTTCTTTTGATTCCTCTTCGCATCCAGAGCCATCTTAAGGACTGTGTCCTCCTTCTCCGGCATAGCATCTGCAAAGAAAAAGTAAAACAAGTTAGCAAAAACACTGGACAGAAGAGGAAAAGCAGAGCGAAGGGACACGACCTAACAACGCCCGAGTCTCCTCGGGAGTCCGACAAGACAACAAAGCCTTGGTATTAATGGACCGCTGCTCCACAACCTGCACACCGTTCTCGTCCAATACGGGAGTCCCGTTCTTCGTCACCCACTGGGACATAGTGAAGCTCTCTACGTACTTGCATAGGACCGAATAAGACTCTGTGTCCTGCTCGTCCAGGTCCCCATCTTCCCAAACGTAATGTTTAGGAGGAGAAGAGAAGTGACCTTTCCACCAGAAAAACGGGAACCTTGTGCAGAATTCCCTCGCTACCTGTCCGTCCTCGCCCCTTAATACCTCCCCGTCGTCATCACGAAGGACCACGAGATCCGACACCTCCGAATAGGCCGTTCGGCTGATCGGCCGGACAACAAAATACCGATCCTTGAAGCCTTTCACGGAATCAGTGTACATCCCGAAGAGTTTTCGCTCGGCATTTCTGAACGAGACCCAGCTATATCGCCCGTCTGCCGCCTGCCTTTGGACACGGAAACACCGGCCGAACAATGCGGTCGTAGCGCCAATCCCCAAATAGTTACAGACGATCTCGAATGCTCGCATAAAAGCAAAGGCATTCGGATGCAATTGGGACGGCGCCAAACCTAGAAATGCCATCATCGATTTCTGAAAGTCGGAGAAAGGTAATCGGAAGCCGAGCTCCTTGAACACGTATTCGTACATTGCAAAGCCATCCCCGTTGAACCGAGAGCATATGCGCTCGTCTTGAGACGGGCAAACCACTTGGTAATTCGGCGCTTCACCCTCTCCCAAGATCTCGATTTCTCTGAAGGCCCCATCCAAAGACTCAGTATACCGAGAAGCGACCGTCAAGGCTTCATCGGCTATCCAGTCGAGCGTAACCGTACACTCGTTACTAAACAAAGGCATGGGGGAAACCCCTCCCTCGGCATCCGAACCCGGGGAATCAACATGTTCATGGTCCACCGGAGAGGGCGCGTTTTGATCCTCGATGATCTCAACCTCGGAGCTAGTGGCCGTCGAATCGTCCGACTCACTCCTCCACGAGTCAGATTCCGAGCCAGACTCCGAACTAGCGCTCGAATCAGATCCACCTGCATGCAGAAGGGAAAAAGTGAATTTGACGGTTCATCAAATCCACCCTTCCACCGCAATACAAGCGAAAGGGTAGAGCAGGAGCAGCGGAGCCCCCGGCTAAACCCCCATCGAGGAAAAACGCTCTTCAGCCGAGGACTCACAAATGACACGACAACGGAAAAACTTATCTAAACAGTTTAACGCCAACATCCTCCGGTCCACCAACCCACGCTAACCCCCGGGCATCGCTTAGATAACCCGGGGAAGACGCTGATGACGAAGACCACGAAAGCAAAACACACAAATCCTATGAAAAATAATAAAGCAACGAGGAGCGAAATGGACTTACTTGAAGACATGATGATGATGACCGGGGGGAATTCTTCGGTAGATGACGACCTTGGTATGATGAACAAGCTGGAAGACTATCCTCCGAGGAACTCTTGACTGAAGCCGAGCAGGTAAACAGAGAGAGGAAAACTTCCAAATGAGAGAATTCGCCCCCTTTTATAGGGAAAGGGCTCGGAAGGCGAAGCGTCACCTCTCCTGACAAGCGCCGCCTCCTAGACCCTAGGCCATCATTACCTATGCCACGTCAGCGCGTGTCATCCACGCGCGACGTTTCGCCCTCCACAGGATGTTCCTCCGAGCACATCTGGATGACGAGGGGCCATCTCACCGAGCATCTCCAAGGACATGGGTCCGAGCATAAGGTAAAGTCACAGCTTCTTGACCAGAAAACTCCGACTTGGGGGGCTCCTGTTCTGGACTGGGCCAAGGTTAGGCCCAATACAGTTTTCGGCCCAGTAAACCTCAGAGGCCCACGTTCCTCCATGACCCTCCTACCCGCCTTGGATGCCCACCTTAGACGTACTCGGCTGCCCATTATCCCCGGAGCATATGACGCCCGGCACACTCGGCACTAACACTCCCTCGAACATCTTCATTGCCGAGGACCCTGCTCCGCGCAGGGTTCCTTCATATTCAACCCTCCGAATAACTCGGATCCCACGTGGCTCCTAAAAGACCGCGTCTCTCCTTAGACTTCGGAGCGGTTAACCAGGACAGAGGGCGTACACGCACCTCCGATATTTCCGCTCAGGAAACCTGGCAGTCTCCTAGTTGGGCTTAGGAATCCAACCCAATAGCGAGATCATGGCCCAGCGCTGGGGGCTATATATACCCTCTTTGACTAGAGGGTCAGGTATTCACTTCTTACTCACTCTTAGCTAGTACTTGCGCTCCTTTGCTCGTCAACTTACTTTGGCATCGGAGTACCTTATAGGTACACCCCCTCCTCCTTCCTAGAAGATCCAGTCCGAGCAGCTATCGACGATCCTTCTGATCAGGTACGATCAGAATCCTCATACCAAGTTTCAAGCCTTGATTCACAGAATTGCTCATTCAATTGCTCAAATGATCAACAATCGACTAGTTTAACCTAAAATTAAATTATGGTCAAAACACAGTCAAAACTCCTAATTTTTGGTCAACATCAACATTTTTATGTTATATTAATCATCTGATCAAGGGTTGATCATGATTCATCAAGGAAAAGTCAACCCATCTTTGACTGGCCATAACTCTCTCATATTTTATCAAAAATTCCTCAACCAAAGCTCATTCTCAAGGAAATTCAATTATCTACAACTTTGATGTTGGGCTCAAGACCAAGAAATGCATCGTTTGAGAGATATGGACCAAGACATTATAGGTCCATCTAAAAGTCAACAAAAAGTCATCTTTTTTCATAGAAGTGTACATGAATGTGAAAACTTCGATGAATATGAAACCAAAGGGGTCACTTAGAGGACACTCTAATCTTTCTAAAAAGATCAAGAACACCTTCATAGGGGTAAAATTGAGAGAGATACGCATCGTTGAAGTAGAGCAATTTTTGAGGGAAAAGCATGGAACCCTAAGTGAGCAAATCCAAACTTTTGGATAATGGGCCTATAATATTGTGTTGTCCACGTGACAATAAGCTAGTAGAAGGCCCAAAGACTATTTGATGCTTATTTTATGATTTTTATTACATTTATTTTGGATTTATTTACTTAAATTCAATATAAATCAAATAAAATAAAAAATAAATCAAATTAAATCACTCAAAATTGTCCCATTCATTGAATCATGTCCAAGTTCATCCAACCAAGCTAAATCACACGTGAATAAGTGGTGGAAAATAGATTGAAAGCTTGAAAAAGAAAGATTTGGTGCATAATCAAAATCAAATATTTTCAATCAAATCTCTTGATCTCTCTCCAGTATTTCTGACCTAAATTCACCTCATATAAATACACAAACGTTGAAGCCTCTCAAGGGACATAACCCTAGCCTCCAAAAAACCAGAAAAACATGAAGAGAATCTCAATAAAGATAACTTTTCGTTTTCGGTTTTATATACTCTTTCAAGGCCAAGCAATCATCCCAATCTCCTTCCCAGGTAATATAAAGTGAGAATGGACCATTGATGAGGTCCCATAACATGTATAATGTTAGCACCGTGTTCATACTATTCATGCATTATTGACTTTCGTCTATCATTTTTTTGACGTGTTTTTGTTAGATCTAACGTCTTGTACAAGTTTACGGTATTGTTTAAGGCAGGGATGGACCTTTAGAACGAACCTTAGACGCGCGGAATAAGATCCACCATTGGTAGGGCATAAGAAAGAGTGAGCTTTGTTCTCATGGCTACGCGTGTTATTGATCAAAACGAACGACACCACTGAGTTCATAGGGTCACAATTAGTAAATTTGGGCACCTGTATTGTTTGTATAATGTGATTGTTTGCGAGTTTGATTGTTGCAGGAAATCTGCATGTAAACCGGAAGCAAAAATGGCAAGAAAATCCACAGCAAATTGTGAATCTTATTTGAAGAAGACAATAAACATTTGCTTCTGATCCCTTGGTCCCACGCGTGCGGATTTTGTTGGTCGGTCAATAAGTCTGATTCCTCTCTCCTTCTATGATTCGTCAGTCAGCGGTCCTAGGGTCCCACTTTGATCTGATTTTGACTTCTTCCACTTATATCAATTAACTTATATATTTTTTGTTGTGTGATCCTATTTCACCAAACGAAAATAGTCCAACTGGCCATAAGGGGATCTCCACCACTTTCATGATAGGGGTTTGAACCACGCCCCTAACCATTATTTTTGTGCAATTGTGTGATTTCATTTATTTGCAGATTCAGCGTTGCCCCTTTACACACGACCACGAAGCACCCTCAATATTGGACATTGGATCGACGCTGAAGTTAGATCTGAAGGACTAGAACATGATCCACACACTAGAGCCTCAGGACTCAGCCGCACTGGATCACTCGCCTTGGATTTTTTCTTTTCAGCATTGGGCTTGCTTTCTACACCCTACTTTCCAGACTACACAACACGCCCATTTGTTCTCTTGGTTATGTCTCTTTGATCTTGTTTCTTTTGATTTTTTTATTTAATTGCTTATTTATTTAAATACTAGCAATTGATGTATAGGTTTCAAGGATATTTTTGTAATAGCGTAGGAACCTTTTCTCTTTCGCTTTTACTTTCGTGCACTTTATTTTTCTGCAAACCTTATACTGCTTAGATGTATGTTAATTAGGACGTGCATGGCAAGATAATTTAATCAACCGTTAGATCACTAACTTCAAAGATAAATAAACTGAACATAACACACTTGCACTCACTCACCTCTAGGGTACCCCCTCTTGGTTGCCTTTTGGAAAATAATAGTCAAGTCCCTCGAGCGCAGAGATGCCTTAGCCTGCTTCCTACGATAAAAATCATCATTCTCCCTTCGGAATAAAGATCTTGTCCCTCGAGTTGCCTTCGGTAAATGATGATTGTCCCTTCGAATTGCTAAGGTATCTCTACTGGTTGCCTTTATGACTATTCACATCTCATAGGACTTCCTACCCTTTTCATGGCGTGGATAGCCCCTATGACGATTCGATGACCCTTCGATGACCCGCACATCCAACTCTCCCCAACTAGAATCTGTTTGTCCTCAAACAGGGCTAAACATTCAAATAATCAAAAGTAAAAATCCAAAGAATCAAGAATCAACAAGATTTGGAAAAACGAAACAATTGTACGGTTCAAACAAAAACACACAAACAAAGTAAACACTTACCACAATCCTACAACGAACATGAAAATGAAACGAATCCTAAGTACAAAAATCATATAAAACATTCTAAAACAAAACAAGCTCAATCACGAATCACGCCTAGCAAAAACTCATCGGTAGATGAAAAACACCGAAAGGTGAGGACTTTGAACACTCATCCAACAATCTTGCAAACAATAGACAAAATTATGCGTTCATCTAAAAATAGTATTGAAAATGCAACGACACGAATCACAAGGGCTTTCAAGGTTGTAATGTGGCTCGGTTAACAAACAAGTGATAAGTCCTAAAGCTAATCGAAACAAAAAAACTTGCCTAAACATAAGGGAGTAATTACTTCCACAAAGTTTCAAACAATATAATTTCAATCAAACTTTTTCTTTATCACAAATTGTCAAACCAAAACATAATACTTATTAGCACACTCTTATTCCAAACTCTTTTTGTTCTTTTCTTTTTCAAACTTTTCTCTTTTTTTTTTCTTTTTCACACATTTTTTTCTTTTCTTTTCTTTCTTTTTCTTTTCACAACCTCATATCAACCACAATATAAATGGGTAAAAATCCTCTCCCCAACTTGAATTCAACCACAACATAAAGTGAATACTCCCTACTTTCTAAGGCAAGGTAAAAATCCAACTATACATCATAGTTGAGGGTTCAAGAAAACAAAGAATCAAACATCCATACACAAATGAGAACCAAACACTCATAAACAAGCATTTAGCAAAAACAACATGGACATTGACAAAAAGGCTCAAAAGGGATACTAATGATCACACACTCACAAGGTGAATTGAATATTTGGCTATGGTAGTTGTGCTCAAAATCAAACAAGTGCCTTGATCACTTTCATGCGTTCACAAAATTAATACAAACGAAAGATTAAACATAATAATATCCAGTTAAAACAAGAATTGTCGGTCACTCACATATATACACAATGGAAAGCCACCTCACATTTATGGTAAAAAGGAAAAACTAATTGTGATTCAAGCCATGAGCAAGTTATGCAAAAAGAATGAATAGTATGAAAATTGTACAAATGAAAAGTCTCCTAAACATGCTATGCTATAGAAAGCGATAAACGAGTACCTTGCAACGTACAAATTTGAACACTCATTACCGCACAACCGGCTTGTTGAATCAATCAAAATCGGAGAATTACCGAATGCGACTCCAAGTAATCGGGCCAAAATTTGAGTCTAAACACAAACAAAAGAATTAAAAAATAACTCGATAAAATACTATACTATAAAGCCTTGGTGTAAGTGGGAAAAAGACGAGCCGAGTGACCCGTTAAAAGGAGGTCACTGGCCAAAAGCTGCCCAGCGCGCGACGCACCCATGAGCGCGCGACGCGCGCTACACCAGAAAAACCAGACCAGTCTAAAAAGACAGATTTTCCAGTGAGCCACCACTTAACACCTACACAACTCAATTACAGAAAAACAGAAAAATAAAACCGTTGGGGTGCCTCCCAACAAGCGCTCGTTTAACGTCGTTAGCTCGACGCCTTTATTGTTTCGCGAATGGTAAGAAACTTCCTCGCGGTACGCCAATGCTTTCGCCTCAAACGCAACCTAAAGAAAACGTCCTGCCCAAACACTTAACAAACGAATTAAAAGCAAAAGTATATATAAGTATGTGTAAAAACACCAAATTACAAATGAATGGTGAAATTGACTAAACAAGTTGAAAAGTGAAGATATGAAATTTAAGAGCTAATCCGAGTTCGAAACTTAAAACATAAAACCATCGCAATGCGATTAATCTCAACCAATCCCCGGCAACGGCGCCATTTTTTTGAGGCGGTAAAGCGGCAAGCAACAAAAGATTTGGAAATATTCATCCGGGATTTATCGTGTCCACAGAGATTGGTGAGAAGAACTGTCGTTCGACTATCTCGCGTTCTAAGTTTCATGATTTGGGTGCGGAAAGGTAAATGCGGGAAAAGTAAATAAAAGCAGATAAACAATCTCAATAGCCTAAGAGAAATAGTTATGGAATTGCATTTCGTTCTACCCGTCGAATACTTAAATCTGAAGATCTATCGCTCTACACTCACAATACGCATCAACATCACCGGGCATCACTCGAGATGCCACATCGGTGTCCATGTCTGCAACACCGACGAAAACTCAACCGTACTATTCACATCAGCGATTTCTCCACCGACACAAACAACACGGAGGCATTAGACTCGATACCCACTACGATTGTTAGTCCTAAATCCATGTCTGCAACCCAGAAACTAACAGTTATCATTCCTAATCAAGATCTATGGTGTCCATGTCTGCAACAACACAAATCCAGAGCATTTAAGCAAAAAGATCAAGAACAACAACAGTGATGATTTGTAAAGCGAATATATAAACGATCCCAAGATCCACAAATATACATACAATAAGAGTAGAAACATACATACAACACCCACCATTGGAATGAAACAAAGGGAAGAGAGAAGATGAACCGGAAAGATCTCACCGGTACAATGAAATCGCGTCAGATCCATGATCAATCCACATGACGTCGCACCCAATGGTGTTTCCTAAGCCTCTAAACTACCAAAAAAGGATCAGAGCTCAACTTGTCAAGAAGAGGTGATAAAAAACCTAAAAAATCTGTTATTAACTATTTATACAAAACTGAGTTTTGTAGTGGGTGCGACGCGCCCTACTTCAGTGCGACGCGCCCTGTATAAATTTACCAAACCGCCCTAGCGCGCGACGCGCCCTAATCCGGCGCGACGCGCCCTAACGTCTGCCAGCTTTTGTTCTTCAAACTCAAATAGGGCGCGACGCGCCCTACAGCGCGCGAAGCGCCCTGCACCAGAACAGCAGAATTATTTCCTCTTTGCTCTCGCAGCCGTGTCTTCGACACTTTATTCCTCAAGGCTCCGAAAACACAAGAATACCTACAAAAATACAACAAAACTATCAAACGGTATAAAAGTGTATGAAAATACATCTATTCACAAAGTATACGTATTTACACAAAAACGGGGAATTATTCAAACGTTATTAACAAAAAGCATTGATAAGTGCCACTATTTACATACACAAAATAACTACAATTTGGCACTTAACAACATCCAATGTATAGGACTACCTACCTTTAAATGGTGTGGATAGTACTATCGCCCAAGGAAAACTTCAAAGTATGGGAAATACCTTTCAAACTTAGGGTAGGTAGCTCTTAAGTGCTTGCTCACAACAATTCAAATCAAATGCTTCTCACACTCCGTTTTCTAACGTTGTCTTTTTAGACATTCTCAAAATGAAATTGTTTTTCTAAACGCACACGACACTTTTTTCAAACATTTCAAACAAACAAGTGAGCCAAGCAACTAAGAGCCCGTAGATAACTACGGATGAAAAGGGTGCTTACACATTCCCTTTTCATAACCTACCCCCCGAACTCATTCTCTTTTCAAAGAAGGTCTTTCTTGTTCTTTTATACCTTTCCTAAATTGGATAAAATAAAAGTTGGTGGCGACTCTTGCTCATCGCAACATTGTTTGCGAAATAAAAAGTCAGTTCACCGAGTTACAGAACTGGCGACTCTGCTGGGGATAAATAAAAAGAGGGGTTACCTTATAGCTTAGATCATTTATAACTTGTTTGTTTTGATTGCTTTACTTTTCAAAGTTGTTATGGGCATTGAATGGAAGACGAATCCTATACCCGGATTCAAGTGCACCTTAAGATAGGAAGTGGCATAGTCATGGCAACCTCCTTCATGTATGTGGAGGATTGGTCAATATGAGAGTTCACGCTTAAGTTAGGCCTCTATGGGTGTTTCCATACTTCTCTTGTATGAGGGAGGTTCGGGTGAATATTTGTGGGTGAGTCGGAGCTTAAGGACCTTTAGTTACATTTAACCCATCTTGGCCTTTAGGAACGTAGTGGGGGGACTACTCTTGATGTATGTTGAGGGCATAGTCGCTACCCGATACTACAACTCAGATAGGTTCTTTCTCAAAGTATCATTGCATGGTATGTATGTATCATGTTCGAGGGTGCTTTAGAAGGACTGACAATTTTGGGTAACTTTGTATAACCTGTTGCTGATTTCATCCTTATCCTTATAAGCACCTACTTGGGAAGGGTAGTTACCTGGTCAGACTTCATGCAAGCCTTTAAACCTAAGGAAGCTTGTGTGACTTTCTTGTGTGTGTTATCTAACAACTTGATTTCCTTTCAGGTTTTTCTTGTAGGACTCGCTTGTCCTTACTACCTTACATTCTGCCTGATGCATTGCACTCGCATAACATCATGACATCATAACATCATAACATAGCATGTTAATTAACCCTTTCAAGGATTTTAGGGATTTAGGGCGCACAATTTCAGGTTCTCTTATCAAGGACTGAATTCCTATCAATGGGCAAGAGGATTTATTTTCCTCTGGCCATTTGTCCTCCAATTCAGACACTCAATACCTATCAAGGGGCAAGAGGATTTATTTTCCTCTCGCCATGTACCTTCAAATTCAGAAGTACTCGGAATCAGAGGCTATGACCCACTGGATATGGTGAGCTTGATTTTTATCGAAGGACATCCAAAATGAAAGTTCTCCAGGCAAAGAGGCAACCAACTCATTTTCTAATGTTGCAAACTAAATTCCCTAAGGATCCTTGAAAATATTGCATTTGCATTCATAACATTTGCATAGTAGGTTTTCTTGCGACATGTTTCTTACCTCCTCGCTGTTTATTTCAGCATCATGAATCTCGAGCAGTCAGTCAAAGACCTTCAAGCCTAGAATGCCCAATTTCAAGATCTGATCCTGAACTTGTCCAAGGGGCAAGATGAGTTGAATTTGTAACATCCCGATTTTTATTAATTATATTAGTAATTATATTATTTGGTGTTTTTAATAATTATTTACTTAATTTAGTCATTTTTGATGTTTATCAAAATTTTTGCGTTTTGGGACGATTTAGTCGGTATTAGTTCGGGATAGCGGATCAAAATTTAATCGAAAATTTTAATATTTTTAGTATTAGATATATTAATGAGTTAATATTTAGCGTTTTGGGAATTTTCTAAGTAATTAAGGTTAGACCGGAAATATGAGACATTGAGTTATTAGAGGATTTTATCCGTATTTATTTTATTATATTATTTTATTTTACTTGGTGTGTTAAATAATTATTTAATTGTTATGAGATATAATAATTAATTGAATTAATTAATTTTGTGTATAATTGTGTTTATTGGCTTTAATGGGTTAATTAAGTCATTAGAGAGATATAATTAATTGGGCCTAAGTAGTAGAAATAAAATATGAAATTGATTGTGGGTTAAGCCCATTAAAAAAAAAATATAGTAGGAAAGAGTTAGGTCATTCTTTCATTTTTCATAACTTTGGTAAGAAGAATAGAAGGGAGAGGAGAAGAGAGCATAGAAAAGAAAGAAGAGAGGATTGTAGATTCTTGAAGAGGGTGGATTAAAATCAAAAGGTAAGGGTGTGAATCCAAGTTATTATAAGTAGATATAAGTGGGTAATGATGATTGAGTTAGAAAATGCATGATTTGGAATGGGTTAGATACCATGAAGTTATGATTTGGGGATTTGTTATATTCTTGAAAACTCTAACATGAATCTATGTTTCAATCTATGAAATTGATGATTTATATATGTTATGATGTTTCTATATTGAATTCCATGAATGAGTATGTGTATAGAACATGATTTAGTGCATATATGTATGTTTAAGTTTCACTTGAAAATGGTTGATTTGGAATTTTGGTGAAAAGTAATGCAGCTTAGAATCTTGTTTTTATGATCCTAATAGTTGCTATATAATGTATATAGGTTGTATAACTATTGATTTCATGAAAAATGATGGATTAACATGGTTTTATGGTGAAAATTTTGGGCTGGACAGTAGTATTTTCGCAACAGCAAACAGTATTTTCGTAACAACAGACAGTATTTTCGCAACAGCAGTTTTTTGGTTTTTGACAGTATTTCCGTAACAGCAAATTTTCTGGTTTTGACAGCATTTTGAAAAACTTATAAATTCAATAACTTTTGACTCGGGTGTCCGTTTGATGCGCCGTTTGGACCGTTGGAAAGCTAAAATAAATTCCTATCTTATTAAATTGGATTGAAAACCATTAGATAATAATTTAATATAACTTATATTTTTTGTATGTGTTTGATCGGTATGAATTGATAATGATGTTGTATGCTACATGCAATTAGTTGTATGTATTCGAACTGTATGAGCCAATGATGATGCCTTGTGATGAATTAACAATAATAGGCTTTTATTAAGAATTTGAATTAACCGTGTCATGTTATCTCTTTTGATCCGTAACTTCTTTTATGCGCCATTTGAAGCATTAGGAAGCCAATGTTATTATCTATGTGATATGATAGAATTGGTTGGCACTTATTGAATTAATTATGATGTTGTTGTGTGAATAACATGTAATTACGTATATGTGAGTTATGAATCGATGAATTATGAATAGCATTTGTTGATATGTTATGTGGTATGATATTCATGAGGTGTGCGAGTGAATGTATGCTATTTAAATGCAATTGTGGAGAATGATTACTTGATGACTTAATCATTATGTGATAGTGTATGTCACGGATTAATGTTAATTATGGATAACATGTATTGGTATTTTGTACCATGTGCTAATTGTGATATTTAGAAACGATGAATCTTAATTGTTATGCATTGTTGTAATTGTCGTATGATAAATGTGTTTTGTACGATGGTGGAATAATTCAATTAGTTGAATTTTGGTAATATGCTTGGATGTTAAGATTATATGGATGATTCTTAATTGCATATGTTTTGGTAATTGTATGTATACATGATGTTTAGATTTAACAAATGTATATGTTGTTTTTGGAGAATTGTTGAGAATGACATTGATTGGCTTGTATGTGAAGGATAGAAAAACACTTAGAAGGGGGGGGGGGGGTTGAATAAGTGTAGTCTTAAAAACTTGAACGATAAAAATAAATTGCACAGTTATTTTTATCCTGGTTCGTTGTTAACTAAACTACTCCAGTCCACCCCCACGGAGTGATTTACCTCACCTGAGGATTTAATCCACTAATCGCATGGATTACAATGGTTTTCCACTTAGTCCGCAACTAAGTCTTCTAGAGTCTCCTGATCACAACCTGATCACTCTAGGAACAACTGCTAAGATACCCTCTAAGACTTTCTAGAGTTTCCTGATCAACACGATCACTCTAGTTACAACTGCTTAGATAACCTCTAAGACTTCCTAGAGTATTCTGATCAACACGATCACTCTAGTTCCTTACAATTTAATGTAATCAATTCTAAGAGTATTACAAATGCTTCTGAAAAGCTATAATCACAACTGTGATATTTCTCTTAACGTTTAAGCTTAATCTCACTAATATATTACAACAGCAATGTAGTGAGCTTTGATGAAGATGAAGTTTCTGAGCTTTTGATTGAACAGCGTTTCAGCAAGTTTTTCAGAATAATTTTGTTCAGCGTTGTTAACCTTGCTTCTCATCAGAACTTCATACTTATAGGCGTTTGAGAAGATGACCGTTGGATGCATTTAATGCTTTGCGTGTTCCGTACAGCATTACATTTAATGTTTCACGCTTTTGTCAACTACCACGAGCCTTGTTCACACTGTGTCTACTGACGTTGCCTTTAATAGCTTCCAACGTTCCTTTTGTCAGTCAGCGTAGCCTGCCACTTGTACTTTCTTCTGATCTGATGTTTGAATATAATATTTGAATGTCATCAGAGTCAAACAGCATGGTGCATAGCATCTTCTTGTCTTCTGACCTTGAAGTGCTTCTGAGCGTGATACCATGAGAACTCCAGTGCTTCTGCTTCTGATCTCAAGTTCTTCTGATGCTTCCATAGACCCATGTTCTGATTCTGCCTTGACCATCTTCTGATGTCTTGCCAGACCATGTTCTGATGTTGCATGCTGAACCTTCTGAGACAAAGCTTCTGAGCGCTGATTTGTGCTTACTCTTTATATATTTCCTGAAAGGAAATTTGCAATGTATTAGAGTACCACATTATCTCACACAAAATTCATATCCTTGTTATCATCAAAACTAAGAATATTGATCAGAACAAATCTTGTTCTAACAATCTCCCCCTTTTTGATGATGACAAAAACATATATAAATGATATGAATTTGCGATCAGAACGAGCAGACGGCTAAAGAAAAATTACATAGCTATAGCATAAGCATGTGAATATGTCTCCCCCTGAGATTAACAATCTCCCCTTGAGATGAATAATCTCCCCCTGAAATAAATACTCGAAGAACTTTAATAATAAAAGACTTCCCTAATTATTTCGGTAGAGACGACCACATAAGCTTGATAATTCATAGCTTCTGACTTCTGCTTCCATTGGACAGCTTCAGAACATGAATTTCTTTAGATCCCTAGAACACTCACAGCTTCTGATTCCTGCTTCCATTTAGGACAGCTTCAGAACTTGAATTTCTTTGATCTTCAGAACATTCACAGCTTCTGATTTCTGCTTCCATTTAGGACAGCTTCAGAACTTGAATTTCTTTGATCTTCAGAGCATTCACAACTTCTGATTCCTGCTTCCATTTAGGACAGCTTCAGAACTTGAGTTTTCTAGATCTTTAGAACATTCACAGCTTCTGATTTCTGCTTCCCTCGGATAGCTTCAGAGCTTTGAATTTCTTCTTTCATCACTTCATGCTAGATTGTATCAGAACATTGTTGAATGTACCAGAGCATCATCAGAGCATCTCTACATCCTGAAATGTTACAGAACAAAACTAAACGACAAAAGTCAGCATGAATGAGTTAGAACATAAAATGTGTATCAGAACACAAAATATGTATCAGAGCCATATAGGTCATATAGAATATATCAGATCCAATAGACAAAGTATCAGAGCAAATAGACAATGATTTGGATCATATTCTATTATCAGAATTTCTGATCATTCTTCCTTCTTGCTTCTGATTCTGAAGCTTCCTAGCACTCAACTTGCTTCTTATGTTGATCTTGAATCTTTGATTCCTGCAACAGCACAACTTAAAAACATAGAACTTTGCAAGTTCTGTTAGTAAATGTGAGGCCTTTTTACCCGGTAACTGATAATATTAATTAGATCATTTATCATATATTTTCTCCCCCTTTTTGTCATAACATCAAAAAGCATAAAAGATTCAGATGTAAAACAAGAGACAAAAGAAAAGAAACATAAATAACTTTTCATTGATTTCAACAAGAAAGATTACAAAAGGTGTATGCAGAAAACAGATGCAACAAGGAAAGAAAACTACAAAGACTTAAAGCCTAAGACTCTATCCTACGCACAGACTGTGCAAACAACTCAAGAACCCTCTGGTCTTCAGTTTGTTCAGCCATGAAAGCTTGAAAACTCTTCATGCCTGTCCAGACTAGAACCTCCACTGTAGGAGAGATCCAAGAGACCAAAGAGGAAGTGAGGGACAGTTCACAGACAGGGAGCTAATGTTGCAAACGGGCTCCAGTGACTCAAGAAGGTCTTATTCCTTTGGGTTAATGTTGATAACAGCATTGGAGAAGAGATCTGTCTTGAAAGAGACTTGGAGAGCCATCCCAAGATAAGCTTCACATCCGGTAACTGATTAACCCTTCCATCCGTTCTTATTGAGTTGAAAGGATTCATGAAGAACGCTAGGTTGAAGATGAATGAACTAGGGTTTATGCCAAAGAAAAGCTTTGTTGTACAAGAGAGAAAACAAAAGAAAAAGAGAGAGAGAGAGAGCCAAGACTTATAAAAAAAATGCAACGAAATGAGGAATAGATAGAGGGAAAAGGAAAAAGGGAAACGTTCGAGGAATAGAGAAAGGAAAGAGACGGACAGTAAAAGAAGTGATGAATGGCATTTAATGTGACATGACGTGAGGAGAGATAATAATGACAAAAGATAAGATTTGCACAGTTACCTAAGTAGACGTCCCCTCAACTGCACGCACGCTTGTCCAGAAATAGTGAACACGTGTTTACCATCTGGATAGCCAGTTACAGCGGTTTTGCTTTAAAGAGATTCTGAATCAACTTAGACAATGAAACGTTAGTAATAACTGAATCATAATTTCTACTTGATTTCAATCTGAACTTCTTATAACAAAATCCAATTTCATTTCAGAAGATACTCATACATAAGATCTTCTCATCTTCTCATTCTGGGCATAAATCCATACTGATATTCTTCAGAATGAACTTAAACCTATCTTCAGCAAGGGGTTTTGTGAAGATATCAGCCCATTGATGGTCTGTATCCACAAAGTTTAAAGATATAACACCCTTCTGAACATAGTCCCTTATGAAATGATGTTTAATCTCAATATGTTTAGCTTTTGAATGTAAAATGGGATTCTTAGATAAACATATAGCAGAAGTATTATCACAGAAAATAGGAATGCTACTCTCATATATCTGATAATCTTCCAGCTGACTTCTCATCCAGAGCATTTGTGTGCTACAACCAGCAGCAGCAACATATTCTGCTTCTGTTGTTGAGAGTGCAATAGTAGCTTGCTTCTTGCTGTACCATGAGATCAGATGACTTCCAAGAAATTGACAACTTCCAGAAGTACTTTTCCTTTCAATTCTATCTCCAGCATAGTCAGCATCACATAATCCTACTAAGTTGTAATCTTTAGATCTTCTGTAAACTAAACCAACATTAGTAGTACCTTTCAGATACCTCAGAATTCTCTTAACCGCAGTTAAATGAGATTCTCTTGGATCTGATTGGAATCGAGCACACAAACAAACACTAAAGAGAATGTCAGGTCTAGAAGCAGTTAGATATATAAGAGATCCAATCATACCTCTGTACAACTTCTGATCTACCTTCTTACTTACCTCATCCTTACCCAGTACACAAGTTGGATGCATAGGAGTTTTGGCTTCTTTGCTTTCAGAAAGATTGAACTTCTTCAGAAGTTCTTTCACATACTTCGTTTGATGAACATAGGTTCCATCAGAAGTTTGGTTGATTTGAATCCCAAGGAAATACTTGAGTTCTCCCATCATGCTCATTTCAAATTCAGCCTGCATAGACTCAGCAAACTCCTTTCCAAGTGTAGCATTAGATGTTCCAAAGATAATATCATCAACGTATATTTGACAAATTAAAATATCCTTTTTAAATGTTTTACAAAAGAGAGTAGTGTCCACTTTTCCTCTAGTGAAGCCATTTTCCAGGAGGAAGGAACTTAAACGTTCATACCAAGCTCTCGGAGCTTGCTTCAATTCGTATAATGATTTCTTTAATTTAAAAACATGATTTGGAGACTTAGAGTCTTCAAAACCAGGAGGTTGATGGACATAAACTTCTTCATCTATATAACCATTTAAGAAGGCACTCTTAACATCCATCTGATAAAGAGTGATGTTGTGTTGAGTGGCAAAAGAAATTAATAGACGAATAGATTCTAACCTGGCCACTGGTGCAAAGGTTTCTGTATAATCAATCACTTCTTGCTGACTATAACCCTGAGCAACCAGTCTGGCTTTGTTTCTTACCACTTCTCCCTTCTCGCTTAGCTTGTTTCTGAAAACCCACTTATTACCGATGATGTTAAATCCTTTTGGTCTAGGAACCAAGTCCCATACGTCATTCCTTGTAAACTGATTTAGTTCTTCTTGCATGGCAATTATCCAGTCTGGATCTTCTAGAGCTTGATCAACAGAAGTTGGCTCAATCAAAGAAACAAGACCTAATTGACATTCTGCATTGTTCTTAAGGAATGCTCTTGTTCTGATGGGATCATCTTTCTTTCCAAGGATCACATCTTCAGAATGAGCTGAGACAAGTCTAGGTGATCTTCTGATAGTTGGTTCTTCAGAAATCCTAAGATTCTCTAAAGATGCAGCAACTTGATCTTCTGATCCATTGCTTCTGAGACTGCCAGCTTCTGCAGCATTGCTTCTTGGTTCTGTTGCTTCTGATATATTAATATCAAAATCTGCAAAATTCTCAAACTGCTTTGGTTTTTCAAGACCAAGCTTATCATCAAACCTGATATTGATTGATTCTTCTACAACCAATGTTTCAGTGTTGTATACTCTGTAGCCTTTAGAGCGTTCAGAATATCCAAGAAGGAAACACTTTTGTGCTTTAGAATCCAACTTACCAAGATGATCTTTAGTATTTAGAATAAAACATACACATCCAAAAGGATGGAAATATGAAATGTTGGGCTTTTTTTTCTTCCACAATTCATAAGGAGTCTTATTTAGAATAGGTCTGATAGAGATTCTATTCTGAATATAGCATGCAGTGTTAATTGCTTCTGCCCAGAAATGCTTAGCCATATTGGTTTCATTGATCACGGTTCAGGCCATTTCTTGTAGAGTCCTATTCTTTCGCTCTACAACTCCATTTTGCTGTGGAGTTCTAGGACAAGAGAAATCATGGGCAATACCATTTTCTTTGAAGAACTCCTCAAAGAATCTATTCTCAAATTCGCCACCATGATCACTTCTGACCTTTATGATTTTACACTCTTTCTCAGATTGAATCTGAGTGCAGAATTCAAAGAACACTGAATGAGACTCATCCTTGTGTTTCAAGAACTTTACCCATGTCCAGCGGCTATAATCATCAACGATGACTAATCCATATTTCTTCCCTCTGACAGATGCTGTTTTGACTGGGCCAAACAGATCAATGTGTAAGAGTTCTAACGGCCTTGAAGAAGAAACAACATTCTTAGACTTGAATGCAGGTCTGGAGAACTTGCCCTTCTGACATGCTTCACAAAGAGCATCTGATTTGAATTTCAGATTGGGGAGTCCTCTGACCAGATTTAGTTTGTTAATCTGAGAAATCTTTCTCAAACTAGCATGTCCTAATCTTCTGTGCCAGACCCATTGCTCTTCAGAAACAGACATAAGACAAGTCACCTTCTGATTCTTAAGATCCTGAAGATCTGTCTTATAAACGTTGTTCTTTCTCTTACCTATAAATAGGATTGAGCCATCCTTCTGACTTACAGCCTTGCAAGACTTTTGATTGAAGATTATATCATAACCATTGTCACTTAATTGACTTATGGACAATAAGTTATGCGTTAATCCTTCTACAAGAAGTACATTAGTTATGGAAGGAGAGTTACCAAACTTTATAGTTCTAGAGCCAATGATTTTGCCCTTCTGATCTCCTCCAAACTTGACTTCTCCACCTGGTTTAAGCACCAGGTCTTGGAATGTAGACCTTCTTCCCGTCATGTGTCACGAGCACCCACAGTCCAGGTACCATGACATTTTTCTGTTTGTCCTCTTTTCCGCTAAGGATATCTGCAACAGAAATTATCTTCTGCTTAGGTACCCACACTTTCTTGGGTCCTTTCTTGTTAGTTCTCCTCAAGTTCTGATTGAACTTGGGTTTAGCAATATAAGACATAGGAGGAACAATATGATATTTCTTATTCTGAGTTCCATGATATTTCTTAGGTTGTGTCACATGCTTCTTGGTGTGTGTTATGTGACAACCTTGTGCATGTGATGTGTGCTTAATATCATGGGAGTGGCTAAATTTAAATTGGTTATACAGAGGCTTGTATGATATTTTCATATCATCCACAGATTCAAGCTTGTATGGGATTTCACCCTCATAACCAATGCCAACTCTATTGTTTCCAGACACAGCATATATCATAGAAGCTAGCTGACTTCTGCCAATACTTCTAGATAAGAACTTCCTGAAACTTAAATCATACTCTTTCAGAATATGATTCAGACTGGGAGTGGATTTTTCTGGATCAGAAGGAGATCAAACATTATTGGATAACTTTAAAACTTTTTCCTTTAATTCAGAATTTTCTAACTCAAGCTTCTTAGTTTCAAATTGAAATTGCTTTTTCAGCTTTTTATATTTGATACTAAGATGAGCTTTTAATTCAAGAAGCTCTGTTAGACTGGAAACTAACTCTTTTCTAGATAGTTCAGAAAATACCTCTTCAGAATCTGATTCTGATGTAGATTCTGATCCATCATCTTCTGTCGCCATCAGCGCACAGTTAGCCTGCTCATCTTCTGAGTCTGATTCATCTTCTGACTCATCCCAGGTTGCCGTAAGACCTTTCTTCTTATGAAACTTCTTCTTGGGATTCTCCTTTTGAAGTTTCGGACACTCATTCTTGTAATGTCCAGGCTCATTGCACTCATAGCAGACAGCCTTCTTCTTGTCAGATCTTCTGTCATCAGAAGATTCTCCACGTTCAAATCTCTTTGAACTTCTGAAGCCTCTGAACTTCCTTTGCTTGCTCTTCCAGAGTTGGTTTACCCTTCTGGAGATAATGGACAGTTCATCTTCTTCTTCAGATTCTGATTCTTCAGGATCTTCTTCTCTAGCCTGAAAAGAGTTAGTGCATTTTTTGATATTTGATTTTAATGCAATAGACTTACCTTTCTTCTGAGGCTCGTTTGCATCCAGCTCTATTTCATGGCTTCTCAAGGCACTGATAAGCTCTTCCAAAGAAACTTCATTCAGATTCTTCGCAATCTTGAATGCAGTCACCATTGGGCCCCATCTTCTGGGTAAGCTTCTGATAATCTTCTTTACATGATCAACCTTGGTGTAGCCTTTGTCGAGAACTCTCAATCCAGCAGTCAGAGTTTGAAATCTTGAAAACATCTTTTCAATGTCTTCATCATCCTCCATCTTGAAGGCTTCATATTTCTGGATTAGAGCAAGAGCTTTAGTCTCTTTGACTTGAGCATTTCCCTCATGGGTCATTTTCAATGACTCATATATATCATAGGCAGTTTCCCTGTTAGATATCTTCTCATACTCAGCATGAGAGATAGCATTCAGCAAAACAGTCCTACATTTATGATGATTCTTGAAAAGCTTCTTTTGATCATCATTCATTTCTTGCCTTGTAAGCTTTGCGCCACTAGCATTAACTGGATGTTTGTAACCATCCATCAGAAGATCCCATAGATCAGCATCCAGACCAAGAAAGTAACTTTCCAGTTTATCTTTCCAGTATTCAAAGTTTTCACCATCAAATACTGGTGGTCTAGTATAACCATTGTTACCATTTCCGTTGTATTGCTCAGCAGAGCCAGATGTAGATGTGTGTTCATCACCAGCCATCTTTTACTGAAGCGTTTTTTTCTTCTTGAATCTTTTCTAAACACGGTTAAGTGCTTGCACCTTAGAACCGGCGCTCTGATGCCAATTGAAGGATAGAAAAACACTTAGAAAGGGGGGGGGGGGTTTGAATAAGTGTAGTCTTAAAAACTTGAACGATAAAAATAAATTGCACAGTTATTTTTATCCTGGTTCGTTGTTAACTAAACTACTCCAGTCCACCCCCACAGAGTGATTTACCTCACCTGAGGATTTAATCCACTAATCGCACGGATTACAATGGTTTTCCTTTTAGTCCGCAACTAAGTCTTCTAGAGTCTCCTGATCACAACCTGATCACTCTAGGAACAACTGCTTAGATACCCTCTAAGACTTTCTAGAGTTTCCTGATCATCACGATCACTCTAGTTACAACTGCTTAGATAACCTCTAAGACTTCCTAGAGTATTCTGATCAACACGATCACTCTAGTTCCTTACAATTTAATGTAATCAATTCTAAGAGTATTACAAATGCTTCTGAAAAGCTATAATCACAACTGTGATATTTCTCTTAACGTTTAAGCTTAATCTCACTAATATATTACAACAACAATGCAGTGAGCTTTGATGAAGATGAAGTTTCTGAGCTTTTGATTGAACAGCGTTTCAGCAAGTTTTTCAGAATAATTTTGTTCAACGTTGTTAACCTTGCTTCTCATCAGAACTTCATACTTATAGGCGTTTGAGAAGATGACCGTTGGATGCATTTAATGCTTTGCGTGTTCCGTACAACATTGCATTTAATGTTTCACGCTTTTGTCAACTACCTCGAGCCTTGTTCACGCTGTGTCTACTGACGTTGCCTTTAATAGCTTCCAACGTTCCTTTTGTCACTCAGCGTAGCCTGCCACTTGTACTTTCTTCTGATCTGATGTTTGAATATAATATTTGAATGTCATCAGAGTCAAACAGCATGGTGCATAGCATCTTCTTGTCTTCTGACCTTGAAGTGCTTCTGAGCGTGATACCATGAGAACTCCAGTGCTTCTGCTTCTGATCTCAAGTTCTTCTGATGCTTCCATAGACCCATGTTCTGATTCTGCCTTGACCATCTTCTGATGTCTTGCCAGACCATGTTCTGATGTTGCATGCTGAACCTTCTGAGACAAAGCTTCTGAGCGCTGATTTGTGCTTACTCTTTATATATTTCCTGAAAGGGAATTTGCAATGTATTAGAGTACCACATTATCTCACACAAAATTCATATCCTTGTTATCATCAAAACTAAGAATATTGATCAGAACAAATCTTGTTCTAACAGTATGCTATATGTTATTGTGATTGATAAATGCTATGTGAATGCTTTATTGATGATATATGCATGTTGTGCAACATTTGGTGGATAATTTGAATTGTGCGAATTATTGTGGTATGAGGTATGTTAAGATTGTGTGATAATCTTAATTGCATATATATATATATATATATATATATTGTAAGTCTTGTTGCACATGCATACATGGTGGCTTTGAAATAGAAGCCGTGAAACTTTGGGTTCACATGGTTGACCTTGATCCTCGATCGGAAATAGAGGTGGTGAAACTTTGGGTTCACATGTTGGCTTGGATTCTAGAGGTAGAATCGGAAGCGGTGAAACTTGGGTTCACAATGGTGGCTTTGGTCTTGTCCGGATCGGAAGCGTGGCTTGGATTCTAGATATTGAATCGAAAAGCGGTGAAACTTTGGGTCCACATGGTACCACATGCATTGAGTCACATTTATTACATTCGAGTCACATTATGTGCTATGTGATTGTTTTTGTATCAATGTGATTGTTTTGTGTGATAATTGATATATGGTGTATGAATGTATGTTTTGAGAAGAGTGATGAATTGTGAAATGTATTCTTGTTGTGTTTTGCATTTCCCATTATTATGTTTATCTATAATAATTTGAATTCTCACCCTTCTGTTTGAATGATGTTCATCGTGACATCGTACAGGTTCCGACGAGTAGCAGCTTGTCCGAGGATTTAGCCGAGGAGCTCCTGAGTTTGTTGTTTGTTTAGGTAGCGAGTCATATGCTCTGATCATGTAACACTTGGGGGGTTTTATTTGACTTATGCTTATGTTTGGATATTGCTATCTTGTATATATTTTGAATTGATACTTTGGATATGTTGTTGACGGCTATGTTGCCTAGATTTGATTTGGTTTAGCATAATTGGATATGTTAATTGAGTTCGGTAGATGAATATAGTATGTGATATATTCATTGATATGTTTGAGTTATAATTCTTCCGCGTGCGATACACATAATTTATGAAAGCATGATATTTTCAAAATGTGTTACGATATGATTAGTGCATGTTGGTATGTTTGTTCTAGGTTTTCATTGTGATGAAAATAACATGTGACGCCTCTTTGATTGTATGCATACTTTACTCTGTGAATAATATGTTATATTTGGGGTTAGAAAAGGGGTGTTACATTAGTGGTATCAGAGCATGGTCGACCAGTTGGTCAAGGTTATTACTGTCTTTTATCCCGTTGTATTAGATTTGTGTATTTGACACGATCGATACTCTTTTGTCTGTTTGGTCGTTGGATGTCTTTGGACAATGGCTGTAGGAAGGAATGTTGACATTAATGTTGAGGCAATGATGTGAGGGACTGGTGCGATTGGACAAGCGCCACAAAAGAGTGCTGGTTATGGAGGAAAGGATGAGTTCCGTGCTTTTGGTGACTTCCTAAGGTGCAATCCGCTGATATTTGAAGGAGAGTATGGACCAGACAAAGCACAAGCATGGATGAGAGAAATTGAGAAGATCTTTCAAGTCATGATTTGTACTGATGTACAGAAAGTACAGTTTGGTACTCACATGCTGATGAAAGGAGCTGACGATTGGTGGAGTAATACTGTGCGGAGATTTAAAAGAGAAGGTATTGAAGTTACTTGGACTCTTTTTCGTGATGAATTTTTGGGAAACTATTTTCCAGAAGATGTGCGTGGAAAGAAAGAAGTGGAGTTTATAAAGTTGAAACGAGAAGGAGGACAGTTCCGTGAGAAACCGTATGATAACAAGAGGAAAAAATTTGGTTTTTGAAAGAAGCTAAGTGGGGGAGGGACTCCTACTCCACTTAAGTTTTTTAGATGTGGTGTTGAAGGTTATCGTGCTGTTGATTGTGGTAAGAATTATGTGACATGTTTCAAGTGTAAAAAGATTGGTCACAAAGCACACAAGTGTAGAATTGGTTCGAGTGTGACTTGCTACAACTATGGATAACAAGGGCACATTAGTACCAAATGTGATAAGCCAAAGAAGGAACAAGCAAAAGGAAAAGTACTTGCATTGTCTGGTGTTAAGACCACTGTTAAGGAGAGGTTAATATGAGGTATGTACTTTATTATTGATGATATTGCAACGCATTCTTTCATTTCTTTGGATTGTGCTGTGAAGTTGGATCTTGTTTTACCTATTATGCATAGAAGTATGGTTATTGGTACAACTGCTGCGGTTTTGTTTCTACTTCATTTGCGTGTTTGAATTATCCGTTGAGCATCTTTGGTAGAGATTTTGGAATTGATTTAGTTTGTTTTCCGTTAGACCAATTTGATGAAAATCTTGGTATGAACTGTTTGGAGTTGAAGCAAGTAATGTTTTATGAAGTAATGTTTCTTGAGGATATTTTGATTTTAAGAGTGCCGATGACCATACTGAACATTAAGGATTGTGTTATTGGTGCTGATGGGAAGAGGTTTTATGTGAAGCTTTCTGAATGTGAGTTTTGGTTGGAAGAAGTGAATTTTCTTAGGTAGGAGATTTCGAGCTGAGGTGTGTTGATACATATATCGATAAGCAGTAGTTTATGCTTCAAGGAAAATTAAAGTTCATGAGAAGAATTATTCGTTGTATGAATGGATGTTATCCATCGTTGGGTTTGTTTTAGAACTTAAGAGGTATTAATTGTTGGATCGAGATTCGAAGTGTTTAGTGAGCACAGGAGTTGCAGTATTTGTTTGATTGAAGGAATTGAGTAGGAGGCAAACGAGATGGTTAGAATTCTCAAAGGACTGTGATTTTGTTTTGAATTACCATCTTGGAAAAGCGAATGTTGTAGCCGATGCATTGAGTAGGAAATCATTGCATAAGTCTATGTTGAGGATTCTAGAATTAGAATTTTTGGAACAATTTAGAGATTTAAGTTTGGTCTGTGAAGCGACGTCTTCGTGTGTTAAGCTTGGTATGTTGAAGCTTACGTGGGACATTCTAGATGAGATTCGAGAGGGTCAAAAAATGGGATTTATAATTAGTTAACAAGATGACATTGAGGAAGCAAGGAAAAAGGTAATAACTTTCCGATTGGTGAGAATAGTGTTATGAGGTGTTATGATCGAGTTTACATTCCTGATGTTTCGAATTTGGAAAAGAGAATTTTGGATGAAGGGCATCGTAATGGTTTGAGTATACATCATGGTGTTACTATGATGTATCAAGATTTGAGGAAATGTTTAGTGGCAAAGTATGAAGAGGGATATAGCGGAATTGTGTATTTGAGTTGGACTTGTCAGAAATCGTTTAGTTGGTGCAACAATTATTCTATTCGAGTGAAGTGAGATAGTATCTCTATGGATTTTGTTTCGGGTTGCTGAGAACATCGGGTAATTGTGAAGTGATTTGGGTCATTGTGGATAGGTTGACGAGATGCGCTTATTTTAATCCAATGAGGATGGATTATCGGATGGAGAGACTTGCTAAATTTGACATCAAGAGAACGATGTGTTTGCATGGTATTCCATTCGAGTATTGGAGTGGCATCCTTGGAAGCTTATATGATTGAAGATGTGGAACGTTTTGTATTGTTATGAATCTGGAGAGAGTAGATGTGGTTTTGGTGTTGAGATGGTTGTGTCAATTGAATTTTCGAGGACGAAAATATTCTAAGTGGGGGAGAGTTGTAACATCCCAATTTTTATTAATTATATTAGTAATTATATTATTTGGTGTTTTTAATAATTATTTGCTTAATTTAGTCATTTCTGATGTTTATCAAAATTTTCGCGTTTTGGGACGATTTAGTCGGTATTAGTTCTGGATAGCGGATCAATATTTAATCAAAAATTTTAATATTTTTAGTATTAGAAATATTAATGAGTTAATATTTAACGTTTTGGGAATTTTCTGAGTAATTAAGATTAGACCGGAAATATGAGACATTGAGTTATTAGAGGATTTTATCCGTATTTATTTTATTATATTATTTTATTTTACTTGGTGTGTTAAATAATTATTTAATTGTTATGATATATAATAATTAACTGAATTAATTAATTTTGTGTATAATTGTGTTTATCGGGTTTAATGGGTTAATTAAGTCATTAGAGAGATATAATTAATTGGGCCTAAGTACTAGAAATAAAATATGAAATTGATTGTGGGTTAAGCCCATTAAAAAAAAGATAGTAGGAAAGAGTTAGGTCATTGTTATACCCCAAAATTTGCCTGCATCTTTTTCAGAAAGAAGGCAACAGACTTCTGTTTAAAAATTGGGAGTTTCATATAATCTTGGATTTTATTCCATAAATATCCTGATTTTATGAATACTCGGTTTTTAGAATTTTTTCTTATACGGTATTTTGGTTCGCTGTTGAATTTATTCTTAAATAAACGCTAATTACTGTTTATCACTTCACACACGCTGTTTATTTGAGATTTATTTGCAGATAAATAGTACTGACGCACTTGGTACAAAATTAAATTTTTTGCAGGCGCAAAGTTCGGGGATTCAGACTGTACTGGTAACAATTAAATTATTATTAGTTTTTGTTTCCCACTAATTTTTGTACTATATTCTATTATTTTCAAAATCTTTTCCTTTCTTTTCAAATCTCTTTCTTTCAAAATCAAATCCTAACTTTATTCTATACATCTCTCTTTTCAAACCCTACCATACACTTTCTTTCAAATCCTACTACCACTCAAATTTTCCTTTTTTGTACGGAATCACTTCATTCCCCAACGTCTCTATCCTTCTTTTCACTCTATAAATACCTCATTTTTTCCATAAATTCTTACATCAAATTTCAACTCATCTCTCAAATTTCTACCTCATATTTAATTTCTCTTCTTCCCCGGCAAAAATGGCGAAGTGGATGGATACGTGTTTTCTTATGGTCATCACCGTCGTGGTGGTAATCATGTCCTTTTTCTGTCTGCATAGTCCAGAGAAATGCGGACCTGGGTTGTTTACACTCCCAATCATCTATATGTTGTTATTTATAGCATGGGTTTTTAATCGTCATCTTTAAAGTTTGTCGTATCTTTTATTTTCAAATAATGTACCGTTTATTTGTCGTACTGTTCATTATATTATGTAATTTTTGTACTGTCAGTATTAAATGTCGTACTATCTGTCGTACTATAGTTTAATTATCCAGATAATATTTTGTGTGTTTTCTGCCAGTTAAATATTTATTTTTCTGTGCCTTAAATATTTTTCAAGGTTATTATCGGTAATTTCGTTCGCGTATAGTATATTTTATTTATTTATTATGTCTGTGTTTTTCTAACAACTCATGTAAATAAATTTTCACCATTAACACAACAAAAAAACAAAAAGAAAAAATTAACTTTAACTGTTGAATTTTCACTTTAACTGCTACGTTAATGCCTGAACAGTCAGTTGACAGTCAAACCCGCTGACAGTGCAATTCTCCGTGTTTTGTACCATCAATCAAATCAACCTTTTGCCTTTCAAAATTCCAATATTTTTGTTCTAGAAGTCTTCTGATAATCACATGATTAGCAGAGACTCAGCACTGCATAAAAATCAGGTACGCTTAACTGTCTCCTACACGAACAGTCCCAAACTAGGGTTTTTGTTTTTTTCAGGAGAACAAGTTTTTTGAGACCTCAAATGGATTTCATGGACCTCCATATATCTCAAAGTACCACCATACAAAATTTCAAACTTCAATTCGCTCAGACGCGAAATCAGCAGCTCAAACAGTCAACAGACGACCAGTTTGACCGAAAAGTCAACAGACAGTCAAAAATGAAGTTTTTTGTCAACATCCATATTTTGTCAAAAGATTCATCATTTGATCATTGGGTGATCATAATTCATCAAGGAAAGATAAAAAATCAACAAAACCCTAAGTTTCAAAATTAAGGTTTTCTCCTAAAAAGTCAACTGAACTTTGACCGGCCATAACTCTCGTCTCGTTCATTCAAAAAATTCCAACGAAATCTTGTTTTGAAGGAAATTCAATTATCTTTCAAATTCAATTGATCCCATGGTCATTGGATTCACCATTTGACAAATATGAGCTTAGACATTACAGGTCATTTTCAAAGTCAACAAAAAGTGGTTTTTTTGTCAAAGGCCATAACATCAAGATAACTTCTGCAAATGAAAAAAAGTTTCCAAAGTAGCTTGTAGAGGACATCTTGAGGTTTCTAAAAAGTACAAGAACTCCTTCATATGATAAAAATTGATGGATTTACGCCTTGTTGAAGTTGGCTATATTTTGGGAAAATGCATGAAACCAACATTGATCAAAAATGTTTTTTTCCAAAAGGGGCCAAGTTTTCATGATCCAAACATGATTCTAACAATGTTAAGGGCCTCCCACGACCAACCTAAGGCCCATAACATTTTTATTTCTGTTTTGGTTTAATTTTATTACATTTAAAGTTAAATTGAAAAAGAAATGGTGCAATATCATTATCCAAAGCTTTGTCTCTTGTTTGAGTCATCAAGATAGCTTTTTTTCTGCAACAAAGAGAAGTACAAAGCAGGCCTAGAGCAAGAGAGACCAAGAAGATCAAGCCATGGTAAAAAACTCAAAGATTTTTAATATAAAAAAATCAAAAGTTCAACAAAGCAATCGATGCTTCTTAGCTTCAATTTTAAGCACTTCATTGCTTATAAATGAAGTAGCATGCTTTAGCAACACAAGACACGAAATTATAGCAAGAGAATAGTCAAGAAACTCACAAAATTCTCAAAAACTTCCAAAACTTTGTAATTTTCGTTTTATATTTTCCAACCATTATCAATACAAGTAAACACTTTCAATCATTTTCTGAAGTCATATAGAGTAAGAATGAGCTCCTAATATGGTCCTATGAGGGTTATAACACGTGCATAGTGTTCTTCATCTTCATGCATAATCAATTTTCGTTTTCTTATATTTAATCAATATCAATGTAATCTAATCATTCTAATGAGTTCATGAGGTCTTATAGGACAGGTCTGGGCTTTAACATGTTAGCTTCCACGTGAAAATAGCTCAATGCCATTAATAAGTGTTCATGCATGTTCAAGCTTCAACATTTTCGATTCCATAGCTACAACACTCAAACAGCAAAACTAATATCATATTTGAACTCAGAGCATCCTAATTAGGGGATCTGGGTTGCTTTTATTGTTTATGATCCTTGTTTTTGCAGGTTTTGAAGCTACAAGAAATATGGCGTTTTATCGTGAAATAGTGGGGGTTCAAAACCGCCGCTATTTGCTTCAAAAAAATAAAGGAGACGGAGGTTGAAGACGACCACCCGTCCAAGCGTGGTTCGTCAGTCAAAGCTGACCATTCCCTCCGCTCGCGTGGCACTTCCTTGCTGGCCAGTAACCGTTTCAACTATGCCTCCCTCAGTTTCCATTGGTCCACTTTGGCGCGTGGGGCCCAGCCAGAATTTTGAATTCTCTTTGAATTCAGTGCAATTAATTCCAACATTGTATTATGTGTTCTCTCTTTACAGCCACTGGATTAATCTGATAATAAATCCAACGCACCAAAACACACAACCACACCATGGACACTCAGTCCTCTACCACACAGGATCACAGATTCAATTTTTATTTTATTTTATTTGATTTAACTTCTAAAATTAATTTAAAATAGTTTAAAAAATAAAAAAATATAATAAAAATATTTTTAGGTTTATAAAATAATCTATTAATTTTTGACACAAAAATATTTTATTTTTCTTAATAATTAAAATATTTTGTTTAATTAATTAGTATATATTTACATATTTGCTTTTTAATTGTTTCAACCTATCAAAAAATCAGAAAAAAATTTGTTCTTTTTATTAAATTTAGCTTATATATTATAGACTAATTTTGTACATATTTAGAATATTTTTCTCTTTAAGTTTTAATTATTTGTATAATTGTTTATATAATTATATGTTAATTAGCTTAATAAATTTTCAAAACAACTCCAAAAAATCCAAAAAAATTAGTTTTTATTTTAAAATTAATTAACAAGCAATATGAACATATTTTAGACTTAAATTTTAGGTTTAAATTTTATTTCTACCTTTTTCTCATTTTAATTAAATTAATTATGCATTAATTCTAATTAAAATCAACCATACAAAAAATCCAAAAATATTCCTTTTATCTTATTGCAATTTAAATTCCTAGATAAAGTGTATAGGTTGTCAAAATCATGTAAATAGCGTAGTTTACATTTCCCGCACAATCGATGTAATAGCGTAGATTTATTTTCCGCATTTTACATTCCCGCACTTTAAATTTTGTACATATAAAACTGCGTGTATGTCAAAGATAATAACTGAAGCGTTAGGTCACTAACTTCAAAGACAAAAATATCTGAATCAAAACACAATCACACTTGCACCTCTTAGGGTAATCCCTCTATTACTCTTTTCAAAATCAAAATTCTACTGTTTCAAATGCAAAATCAAACTTTTGTTTACATCCGGTAAAA
Source organism: Vicia villosa (assembly GCF_029867415.1). Lineage (NCBI taxonomy): Eukaryota > Viridiplantae > Streptophyta > Magnoliopsida > Fabales > Fabaceae > Vicia > Vicia villosa. Next base: position 45,077 of record NW_026706172.1, on the reverse strand, counting down.
GGAGAATTTTCTAAAAGAAATAGGAAAGGACCTTATAAACTTAGGGTAGATCTCCTAAATTGCTTACTCAAATCAAAACAACAAAATGTCTCATATATCATTGTTTTTTCAAAACAAAACTTTCAAAAAAGACAATACTTGGTATATATCCAAACAAGGATCATTACGAAGTTAAAGATCTTTTTTTCAAAAACATCTTTCGAAAGATAAAATACTTTGTATACATCCGCACAAGGATCATTACAAAGTCAATTTACAAAATGAATTTTAAAACCACATACAAACATTTCAAGGCAAGACAAATGATTCAAACAAGTGAGCTAAGCAATTAAGAGCCCATGGATAACCATGGATACAAAGGGGTGCTAATACCTTCCCTTTGTATAACCTACCCCCGAACCCAAAATCTCTTAAAGGTCTTTTTCTGTTTCTTTTATAAACCTTTCCTTAATTGGATAAAATAAAAGTCGGTGGCGACTCTCTGATTTTCAAAAACTCAAAAAGTAAAAGAAGAGTCAGTTCGTTTATCTCTCACGAGAGATGGAAAAAACCGAGGGCGACAGAACTGGCGACTCTGCTGGGGACCTTCAAAAATAAAATGTTTTCAAAAGGGGTTACCTTAGAGTTTAGATCACTTTGATGTTTTCAATTGCTTGTCTTGATTGTTCTATTTTTCAAAGGTTTGTTTGGGTATTTGCTTGTGTGAAAGATTCTAACCCGAATCTCGAGATACCTTCAGTATGTGACAATAGACCAAGGAAACTGTACGGCATGTACCGATACGATTGATCTGGTAGTCACCGTTAGTGCGACACTTTGGTCTGTACTGATATCCCTTGGAAACGATCAAGGAGTATGTTAGGCTTCCGAAATGTCATTAAACACTAATTTGTCTTAGAACCTTTAGTTGAACTTGACTTGTGGCCTATTAAGTGACTAGCTTTGAAATTGATCAAAGTTAGTTATCCTCGAGGAATATTTTGATCGGCCGTCCGAGCGCCGTATTGAGATGTTGTCTCCAAGGATCATAGAACCCGAATACTATTCTAGGACAAGTTTTAACCAACTCAACTTCAGTGGGGAGGGTATCACCTATCAAACTTCATGCAACCTTTTAAACCTAAGGCTATTGTTTGATTTGTTTGTGTGTGCCACATGTTTGACATCATGACATCATAAGCATCATAAACATATCATTTTCTCACTAATCATTTCAAGGATCGAAGAGTTTACCTTTGTTCTGTTGTTGCAAGTAATGGCTCCCACCACCAGAGATTATATCCGGATCAACATTTCAACAGTACCATATGAACTTAAGGACTTAATATCAGAATTTCCCAGAAATGCTCAATTCACCGAAAAGCACGGTCACCTACTCCATTTGGTTACCTCAAAATTTGAAGAAGACATGATACGGGTCCTGTTCCAGTTCTTTGATCCCGAACATCATTGTTTTACATTTCCTGATTACCAGTTAGTACCCACCTTGGAAGAATTTTCTAAACTAATTGGGTTACCTATTCGAGATCAATTACCTTTCACTGGTTTAGAAAAGATTCCAAAACCTGAAATCATTGCTGCTGCTTTACATTTGCGAAATTCAGAAATCGAGTCCAATTGGGAAACAAAGAGTGGAGTCAAGGGTTTGCTTGCTAAGTTCTTAATGGAAAAGGCTCGATTACTACTAAAAAACAGAAGTTACCTAGCTTTTGAGGAAGTTGTGGCTCTTTTGATCTATGGGTTGGTTTTACTCCTTAATCCCGACCAGTTCATAAGTGTGCACATTATCAACATTTTCTTAACCCGTAATCCGGTACCTACTTTGCTGGGAGACATACTACATTCTCTACACACTCGTACCATGAAAAAACGAGGAACTCTTATGTGTTGTGTGCCACTACTGGCTAGATGGTTTACATTACACATTCCCCGATCAGTGTTGAGAAACGAACAAAGGATGCAATGGTCTCGCAAGATTATGTCTTTGTCTCATTCAGATATCCGGTGGAACAACTTCTTTCAAAGAGACATTACTATCATTGACCATTGTGGAGAGTACCCTAATGTGCCCTAATGTGCCACTCCTTGACCATTGTGTAGAAAGCAAAACTTTAGGACAATGGAACTCTATTCCTATGGAGCCTTACCTCAAATGGGTGCGTGCTTGTGCTCAGAAGTTCATCATGCCATATCCCACTATTCTACCTGTGACTATTGAGCCAGAAGTCGAAGGGGACGAACCTCGAGTTGTTCTACATCCGGACATGCCGACTGACCTAGAAGAACTGCAGAAATCTTGGGTTCAACTAAGAGAAGAAAGAGACACCTTCAAAGCACACTGTCAAGACTATGAGAGGAAAGTGTTGGAGCTCACCAGACAACTCCAAGAAGAACAGCATATCAACACATTCCTGGGTACAAAGAGAAAGCGTCCATGGGAGGCTTGAGGAATCCTTTATTTTCTTTATTTTGTTTTGTAAGCCCGAAAGAGGCAAAGAAAAGAAAAAAAAGAGAAAAAAGAAAAAAGAAAAAGAAAAAAATTGTTTGACTAATAAATGTTTGTTTCTCTTTTGTTTAAACAAATCTAAATTCCAAGATCCTTGAAAACATTGCATATACATTTCATTCATAAACATTGCATAACAGGTTCACATAACAGGTTTCTCATCTCCTCGCTGTCTATTTCAGTTAGAAGAGATGGATTCCGAAACAAGCGTCCAGAATCTCGAAGCACAGAACGCCCAAGTTCAGGTAGCAATTCTGGAACTAGCAAAGGGGCAACAAGAACTGAAAGCCCTGATAATCAAGAAGAAAAAGAAGCCCAAAGGATCTGTAGGCTTAAGTCACCTGATAAGGAAGGTCAAAATCCTAGTCAAAAGGCCCAAAAAGGCACCGATCCCTGAAATAGTCGGTGAAGGTGAAGGTGACAATCACAGCAACCAGGGTTCTGCCAAACCCTCTCTCTTTTCTAACGAAGAAGATTATCATTCCGAAGACGAACAGGGTGATGACAAATACCAGCAGTTGGAAGAATTAATGAAAACAATGGAGATACAAAAAATACCTGGTTTAGACTTCAAAGATCTTGGACTCGTCTCAGATATTGTTATTCCTCCAAAGTTCAAAGTTCCTGTCTTTGCAAAGTATGATGGAGTTTCTTGCCCAAAACTACATTTGAGGTCCTATGTGAGGAAGATACTACCTCATACAGCAGATAACAAATTATGGATTCATTTCTTCCAAGAAAGTCTGTCGGGTACACAACTCGAGTAGTACTACCAATTGGAAAGTGCAAAAATTCACACTTGGAAAGATTTGGCTGCTGCTTTCTACAAACAGTATCAATACAACGCTGAACTTGCACCAACCCGTACTCAACTACGGGGCATGTCTATGGCACCAAAACAAAGTTTCATAGGGTATGCACAAAAGTTGAGAGATCTGGCTGGAAGGGTTCAACCACCCTTATTTGATCGCGAGCTGGTCGACATGTTCATGGGCACTTTAACTGGCCCTTTCTACAGTCATTTGTTGGGAAGCTCATCATCAGGTTTCACTGACCTGATATTAACTGGAGAGCGTGTCGAAAGCGGCATTCAAAGTGGAAAAATTCAAATAGGATCCTCCTCTGGTACTACAAAAAGGCCCATTAGTGGGAGAAATGAAGTCAATACAATGCACAATCAGAAAGGTCGCAAAAGTGAGCATCACCAATCTGTGGGGGCTGTTCTCATCTCCGCATCTGCACCTCAAAAAGATCAACCGCCGAAATATACGCGTCGACCAGATGCACCAAGAAGAAATTTCACCAGAATCAATATGCCAATCTCTCAAGCATTGCAGCACCTGTTAAAGGCAAATCTGATCACATTGAAAGATCCTCCAAAGAATGTCAACACTTCCTCTCCAAGTTATCGCCCCGATGCAATATGTGCATATCATTCTAACTGTCCAGGACATGACGCAGATCACTGTTGGGCCCTGAAAAATAAAATACAAGACATGATAGATACTGGGGAAATTGAGTTTGATCCTCCAGAGACTCCAAATGTCATCACTGCACCTATGCCGAAACACAACAAGACCATTAATGCTATCATAGACACTGTTTACATTTATGATGTGAGAGAATTGTCAACTCCGCTCTTTGAAGTCAAAAGAAAGCTAATACGAGCTGGTTTCTTTCCAGGTTATGACCCTGATTGCTTTTATTGTGCACACCTACCCAATGGTTGTGAGAATATGAAAATAGGAATTCAAAAGTGGATGGATCGTCGTATCATTATGTTTGAGAGACTCCCTTCTATGGACGATTTATGCGAAGTCTTTTCAAATGGGATGAGAATAGAGGACGTCTCAGTGGTTTCTAATATACCATTGAAAATCCCTACCAAAACTCCTTTCAAAATTTCTGCTACACCCAGAGTGGCATCCTTAATCATCACCAGTCCGACTCCATTTCCATATTCCTCAGACAAAGCTGTCCCGTGGAGTTATGACACTAATGTTTATGTCCATGGAGTTAAGCAAGACACATTGACTGAAGAGGCCATGAATTTTACTACTCCAACTGTTGATAATATTGTGGGTACTAGTAAGATTACGAGAAGTGGAAGGATCTTTTCACCAGAAATTTCTCCAAATGTTGCTACTAACCCAGTCCAGGTCCCAGTTCCTAATCAAGATATCAACGCTCGAGGCAAAGAGCCACTAGTTGAACCAGTTCACGTACCGGTGGAAGTCACTGTTGAAGATCAATCAAGGCAAGAAATGGAGGAAATATTGAAAATCATCTGCAAAAGTGATTACAATATTGTCGAACAACTGGGGCACATTGCTTCAAAAATTTCAATGCTATCTCTGCTGAAGTATTCAGAAGCTCATGCCAAGGCCCTGATGAAGTTCCTGAAAGTTGCACATGTACCACAGGAGATTTCAGTCGATCAATTCGAAAATTGTGTTGCCAGTCTAACAGTGAATAATGGTCTCGTTTTCTCTGATGTTGATATAACCCCTACTGGAAAAAATCACAATAAAGCCCTGCACATCTCTATTGAATGTAACAACACCACTCTGTCTCATGTGCTGGTAGATAACGGTTCCTCTTTGAACGTGTTACCAAAAGCAGTACTGGAAAAACTTGACTTCGAAGGAGTTGTGTTGCAACCAAGCGATGTTGTGGTAAGAGCCTTCGACGGGTCAACAAGAACAGTGTACGGAAAAGTGAAGCTCCCAATTAGAGTGGGCTCTCAGATTTTTGATTCTACCTTTTACGTAATGGAAATTCACCCAGCATATTCCTGTTTACTAGGACGCCCTTGGATACATGGGGCAAATGCTGTAACTTCTACCCTACATCAGAAGTTAAAGTATCCGGTAAGAGGCAAGGTTGTCACAGTTTATGGCGAAGAAGAATATGTGGTTAGCCACCTGAGTAACTCCAAGTATGTTGAGATGGATGGAGAATTCATCGAAACTCCCTACCAATCTTTTGAGGTGGTCCCTCCAGATGTCTCTACTGCCAAACATATTTCTGCTACTCCTGCTACAAAAATAACTCCAACTATGGCTTCTCTCAAAGATGCCAAAGCTGTGATCGAAGAAGGTGGTTGCACAGTATGGGGGCAACTCCTTGATGTGCCTTACAAGTTCGATAAGCTAGGTCTGGGCTATGCTAATGTAAATCAAAAGAACGATCAAAGTCTTCGTTCTGGAGGATTAATGTCACATTTCATCAGCCAAGGAGTGAATGTTATTGAAGACGATGGAGTGTTCTTGAACCATATTATTCAGCAATATCCAAATGAAGTTCCACCTGTTTCCATGGAAGTTTGGGATACTTTGGGAGAACCAAGCGGCGAGTATGATTTTATAGTAAAGTACACTGCACCTCAGAGTTCTTTTATTGCCATGGAAGACATTGCCCCAACTGGATGGGGTGATCAGTTAGAAGATTGCAAAAGTTTCATAAGTTCCATCACTGAGCAATACCAAAGTCCACCTAGTCCAAAAGAAGTCTGGGATACACTAGGAGAACCAAGTGGAAAGTATGACTTTATGGTGAAGTATTCTGCTCCCCTGAGCTCGCAGATCGCTATTGAAGACATCACCCCAACTGGATGGGACAACCATTTCGAAGACAATATGACATTCACAAGCCCTGACGCTCCTGAAGAAGTCTGGGAAACACCAAATAATGAGAATAATGTCCTGACACAATACACTGCTCCCCAGAATGCACAAGTCTCCCTTGAAGACATCATTCTAACCGGATGGGACGATCTTATCGGGTATCTCGCTCAGCCAACAGAAGTATCTCAGCCTGGGCTCTCGTATCCAGCAGAGTATCTTGCTTATCCCGAAGGATCAACAGCTCGTTTCCCCACCGAAGAAATCAATGTCGTGGAAGACGAAGAAGACAACTGCATCTGGAGCAGCTGGATACTCCCTGCTCACAATAATGGATAGAATAACTGGGAAGCTGAGGATGTGATCTCCTTTGATCAGGAGTAAATGCAATTTCCTATTTTCGTTGTTTATATGTTCAAAGATAAAAATGGTTCCTGTACTATCGAACCATGAACTAAAAAGCCAGGTGCCTTGCCCGAAGCACACTGGTCCTTTTTATAAGGGTTTGTCATACCATGATCATGTTCATTCAATAAAATCATGGGACGTTTGCATATTCAAATTTTGTGATTCTTTTTCTTTCTTTGCTTTATTCATTTTCAAATAGCTATGTGTTCTTACACACACCCACATAATAAATGCAGATTCACATTCACTCTGAATCCTGTTGATAACGATTCTGTTATTGCCAGTCATGACTTTGAAAATCCGATCTACCAAACTGAGGACGAAAGTGAGGAAGATTTTGAAGTACCAAGGGAACTTGCAAGGCTGTTAGAACAAGAGGAAAAGACTATACAGCCGCATGAAGAACCAATTGAGGTTATCAACTTGGGCAGTGACGAAGAAAAGAAAGAAGTCAAGATAGGGGCTGATTTAGAAGACAATGTCAAGCAAAGACTGATTCAAATGTTACAAGACTACGTTGATATATTCGCCTGGTCCTATGAAGATATGCCCGACCTTGACACGGATATTGTGGTTCATCGCTTGCCGATCAAAGAAGGTAGCACTCCAGTTAAGTAGAAACTGCGGAGGAGTAGGCCCGATATGTCCAAGAAGATCAAAGACGAGGTTGAGAAGCAATTCAATGCTGGCTTTCTGAAAGTTGTGAGTTATCCTCCATGGATAGCTAACATAGTGCCTGTGCCTAAAAAAGACGGGAAAGTCAGAATGTGTGTAGACTACAGAGATCTGAATCGGGCAAGCCCCAAAGATGATTTTCCTTCACCTCACATCGATGTACTGGTTGACAATACTGCACAATGCAAGGTATTCTCCTTTATGGATGGATTCTCAGGGTACAATCAAATCAAGATGGCGCCCGAAGACATGGAAAAAACAACCTTCACAACACCCTGGGGAACCTTTTGTTACAAAGTAATGCCCTTTGGTTTAAAGAATGCAGGAGCAACATATCAGCGTGCAATGGTAACTCTGTTCCATGATATGATTCATCAGGAAATAGAGGTTTACGTGGATGATATGATTGCAAAGTCCAACACCAAAGAAGAACATCTGGGTCATCTGCACAAGCTGTTTGACAGACTCAAGAAGTACAAATTGCGATTGAATCCGAACAAGTGTACCTTTGGAGTAAGATCCGGTAAACTCTTAGGTTTCATCGTCAGCAGCAAAGGTATTGAGGTTGATCCTTCCAAAGTCAAAGCCATTCAAGAAATGCCTATACCCCATACCAAGAAACAAGTCAGAGGATTCTTGGGACGTCTGAATTACATAGCCAAATTTATTGCCCATATGACTACTACTTGTGTGCCGATCTTCAAACTGTTGAAGAAAGATCAAGTGGAAAGATGGAATGACAAATGCCAATTAGCCTTTGATAAGATCAAAGAATATCTCCAAAAATCGCCAATCTTGTTACCACCAGTGGAAGGAAGACCTCTGATAATGTACCTAACAATATTAGAAGATTCAATGGGGTGTGTACTGGGGCAACATGATGAGTCTGGCCGGAAGGAGCATGCAATCTACTATCTTAGCAAAAAGTTTACCAATTGTGAAACAAGATACTCACTGCTCGAAAAAAATTGTTGTGCCTTAGCATGGGCGGTTCGCCGACTAAGACAGTATATGCTAAACCATACCACTTTCCTGATCTCCAAAATGAATCCTATCAAGTATGTGTTCGAAAAACCTACTCTCTCTAGAAGAATAGCAAGATGGCAAATGATCTTAACAGAGTATGACATCCAGTACACTTCATAAAAGGCGATCAAAGGAAGTGTGGTAGCTGATCATCTGGCTCATCAAGCAGTGGATGATTATCAAGCGTTAAACTTTGACTTCCCAGATGAAGACATTATGCTAGTTACTGACTACAAACAACCAGGACCAGAGGAAGGACCTGAGACAGGATCTCGATGGACTATGGTTTTTGATGGAGCATCTAATACACTTGGCAATGGCATCGGAGCTGTGATCATTTCTCCTGCAGGAGGTTCTACACCATTCACTTCCAGATTATGCTTCAACTGCACTAACAATATAGCCGAGTATGAAGCGTGTATTCTTGGTCTCAAAGCTGCAATTGATCTAAGAATCAAGTTCCTGGAGGTCTACGGGGACTCGGCACTTGTAATTTATCAAGTCAAATAGGAATGGGACACGAAGCACCCGAATCTAATTCCTTACAAAGAATATGTGCTGAGTTTGATTCCTTACTTTGAAGAAATCACTTTTGAACATATCCCGCGTGAAGAAAATCAATTGGCTGATGCCTTAGCTATCATGTCATCCATGTTCAAAGTCATGTGGGACAATGAGGCGCCAATGATCACCATTTACAGACAGGATGAACCAGCCTATTGCAATGAGATTGATACCGAAGGAATGGAAGAAAAACCATGGTTCCATGAAGTAAAAAGATATCTCGAAGCTCAGGAGTACCCTGAAGGGGCGTCCATTAACGATAGAAAGTTTCTAAGAAGATTTTCTGTCAAATTCTTTCTAAGTAATGCAATCTTGTACAAACGCAATCATGACTCGACTTTGCTTCGTTGTGTGAACAAGAAGGAAGCGGAACAGATTATGGAAGATATACACGATGGTGCTTTTGGTACTCATTCAATTGGACATTCAATGGCTAAAAAGATCTTAAGAGCTGGTTATTACTGGTCTACCATGGAGACAGACTGCCATCGTCACTCCAGAACCTGTCACAAATGCCAGATATATGCCGACAAAGTACATGTACCTCCAGTCCCGTTAAACGTCCTGACGGCTCCTTGGCCTTTTGCAGTGTGGGGTATTGATATGATTGGAGAAATCAAGCCTACTGCCACCAACGGACATCGCTTTATCCTAGTCGCTATTGATTACTTCACAAAGTGGGTAGAAGCAGCCTCGTTTGCTTCAGTCACCAAGAATGTTGTGGTCCGGTTTATCAAGCACAATCTCATTTGTCGGTATGGCATCCCTGAAAGGATCATCACAGACAATGGCACAAATTTAAACAACAGAATGATTACTGAACTCTGCACACAATTGCAGATCAAACATCATAATTCCTCTCCATATCGATCAAAGATGAATGGCGCCGTGGAAGCTGCCAACAAGAACATTAAGAAGATCATCCAGAAAATGACAGTGACCTACAAAGACTGGCACGAGATGTTACCTTTTGCTCTTCATGGTTATCGCACATCAGCGCGTACTTCAATAGGGGCAACTCCATTTTCCTTAGTCTATGGTATGGAGGTAGTTCTTCCAATTGAAATTCAGATTCCTTCCCTAAGGATTATGAAAGAAGCTGATCTAGACGAAGACGATTGGATTCAGACTCGGTTGGACCAGATAAACTTGATTGATGAGAAGAGGCTCGTAGCTATTTGTCATGGTCAGTTGTACCAGAAACGTATGATCAAAGCCTTCAACAAGAAAGTCAAAAGTCAGGCTTATCAAACCGGTGATTTGGTTGTAAAACGCATCATCCTACCACAAGGTGACCCCAGAGGCCAGTGGACTCCCACTTATGAGGGACCGTTTGTAATCAAGAAGGTATTCTCCGGCGGAGCCATGTTGCTTACCACTATGGACGGCGAGGATTTCCCACACCCTGTAAATGCGGACATAGTCAAAAAGTATTTCGCTTAAAGAAAAGCTCGCTAAGTTGAAAACCTGAAAGGGAGACTTAGGCAAAAATGAGCGTCTCGGTGGATTGAAAACCTGAAAGGGCGATCCAGGCAAAAATTAGAGACTAAATAAATAATTATCCCGGTAGGCTGAAAACCTGAAAAAGCAGCCTAGGCAAAAGTTAGGGAATAAAGCGTACGACTATGTCCCGTTTAGCTACCTACTCACCTTCAAGATTCAACACATCAAAGGCACCAATCAGTCCAATCACTTTCTTCCAACAAGTGAGGGATGAGATGCTCGAAGACAGATTGGCAATAGCAGAATTGAAACTTGACTGGATTGTTTTCACATAGCTATTTCTTTTTATAAGTACTTTTCAAAGCTTTATGACAATTTCCTACTACTAGGATTTTTGTCTCCTTGAACTAATCAGCCTATTATGGCTCTTTTTCAAAAATCAATGCAGCTCATGCTCAAAATCAATGTTTTCACTTTTTCTGTTTTGAATACGTAAACGTCCCAATGATAATTTTGAATGAACATATGCATTAGAATATGATTGATGTTTATAAGAAAAACAGGAATAGCATTCAGGTAATGTCCCAATCATCTGGACATCATCCCGAAACTAGCATCAGAAGAAAAATCCCCAACAGAGATGCATTTCTCAGCAAATTCCTCAATGAGATTTTTCTCTCTAACAAAGTGATTCGAGAAACCTGATTCCCCAGCAGGGCTGCTCAAGGTCACTTTCCCCAGAAGGTGTGATCCTCCACACCAAGGATTGGTCAAATAGTGCATCGGAGGATTACGCATCTTTCTTAAGGTGCATCAAAATCGGAACTTTCAAATTACCTTTCATCCCCAAGCGGTAGTCAAAGATCCCTCAACAGAGCACCCTGGTCCGCAAAGAAGGTCCCCAGCTAAGTGTACTCGAACAAGATAGCAAAGATCATCAACGATCACAATGCCTTCACTTCCAAAATAACAAACAGGGATTTATTTTCCCAACCAGAAGATTGATACGCTCTAAACTGCATAAGTCATGTTCATACATCATACATCATACGCATATTCATACACAGCATATAATGTTTCATGACAAACGCATACATAACATGCACATTTCTCATTTAGTTTGAGAATCTCAACATATACATTACATGCATCATAACATTGCATGTCACTAACTTGATTTTTTTAGGTGGACGAATATCCTCAGAAAAGTTGTTCTCAATCACATGCAGTGTTCCCCTGAATTCTATTCAGACGAACATTCCTCTCAGATATAATCAAGCCAAAGATTCATTCTGAAGAGATCTCTCTTTCCAAATCACCTATCAACTCAAAACAAGCAACATAGATCTAAGTCGATACCTTGGACGGTTCCTTAATGATCTACCTACAGATCTAAGTCGATACCTCAGACGGTTCCACAACGATCAATCTTCAAGATCCAAAACGGATACCTCAGACGGTTCCACAACGATCAACCTTCAAAGATCTAAAGCTGATACCTCAGACGGTTCCACCAACGATCAAACTTCAAAGATCTAAAGGTGATACCTCAGACGGTTCCACATAGATCAACTTTCAAAATCTAAAGCGGAAAAACTTTGGACATTTCCGTAACGATCAGCCTCCAAGACTTAAAGCGGTAACCTCGGACAGTACCGAAACGGTCAACGCAGAGGTTTTCAAATCCTTCATCAAGATATAATCAATGGATTCATTCTGATGAACAAACCATCAACACATTTGCTAGATGGCATCTGAAAGCCCATCTCAGGTAATATTGTGATCTGCCAACAACATTTCTCAGATGTGGTGTCGTTTTTTTTACCTCCCCGTTTCACTTGGGAGGACGGCACGCTAGACCCTTCACGCGAAATTTGGAAGGAGAATGCGCCCGGGATGGGATGAATTTTATTTCAGTTCTTACTACGATATCACACGAACTTTCTTATTGTCATACGAGTAGGAAAGGGGAAAAAAGATCTCAACTAAACCCTAGGAGTTTGCTAAGTGTAGGGATTTCACCTAGACTAGAAATTCTGGAGTCCGGGGGGTCGGTTATACATAGGGAAGAGTTTAAGCACTCTACATATCCGTAGTACTCTACGGGAACCTTCTCTGTGTCATTGTGATTGTGTTTGTTGCTAATGATTGGGAATGTTTCTCCTTTGTGTTAGGAGAAGGAATTGAATTGATTTAAAAAGACAGACAGACAGACAGACAGACAGATAGACAAACTGACTATTTTTGGTATTTTATTAGCTCGCTGAGATTCCTTGTGAACCTCATGCCTACATATCCCTAGTGGGAGTCAGAGCTTAATGTAGTTCGGGGAACTAACTAGGGAAATTAATTATTTTTGGTGCCTTGCTTGAAGCTCAAGGTTGAAGCTTTGAATTAAATCTCTGTTTACAATAAAGAGACATGAAATCATCTTTACAGAGAGGTATTTCTACTATTCTACCACAAACATTTAAAAGAGTGACAGAATAACTGAATTCATTTCATTAAGAGAGTGACCTTACTTGTGTGTTTGCAAGTATGCTAGTATCTCTTAAATGAAAGAAAGATGCTCGTCCAAATTAGGGAAAGTTAATCACATGTCTGGGTTTTACTGCCAGCTCATGCCTTTCAAAATCCTAAATGGGAGACTTGATTGAAATTGAGATGAAATGTAATGTTTGTTTGAATGTGGTAGATGTTATACCCCAAAATTTGCCCACATATTTTTCAAGAAAACTCCAATTTGAAAATTAAGGGTCTCATATAATCATGGATTTTTATTTTAACAAATATCCTAACATATGAAACACTTAGTTTTTAGAATTTTTCTTATACAGTAATTTGGCTTGCAGTTGAATTTATTCTTACGCAAACGCCAAATACTGTTTATTACTTCACACATGCTATTTATTTATTTACAGATAAATAGTACTGACACAATTGGTACAGAGTTAAATCTTTTTGCAGGCGCAGAATCAGGAAACTCAGACTATACTGGTAACAAGTAGATTATTATTATCTTTTGTTTCCCACTAATTTTTGTACTATATTCCATTATTTGCAAAAATCTTTTCAAATCTCTTTTTCAAAAATCAAATCTCTCCTTTTTCCAACACTATCATACACTTTCTTTCAAATCTTACTTCCACTCAAATTTTCCTTTTGTACGGAATCACATCATTCCCCAACGTCTCTTTCCTTCTTTCCATTCTATAAATACCTCTCATTTTCTTCCATAAAATCTCACATCAAAATTCCAACTCATCTTTCAAATTCCACTTCATAATCCATCTTCTCTTCTCCCCTAACAAGAATGGCAAAATGGATAGAGACACTATTTCTTACAGTCATCACCATTGCTACGGTGATCATGACTTTCTTCTGCCTGCATAGTCCTGAAGAGTGTGGACCTGCAATGGTTGCACTCCCAATCATCTACATGTTATTGTTCATAGCATGGATCATTAATCGTCATTCTTAAAATTTGCCGTATTTCTTATTTCTTAAATGTACCGTTTATTCGTCGTACTGTTCAACATAGTATGTAATATTTGTACTGTCAGTATTAAATGTTGTACTATTTGTCATAATATTGCTTAATTACTAAGATAATATTTTGTGTGTTTTCTGCCAGTCAAATATTCCTATTTCTGTGCATTAAATGATTTTCAGGGTTATTATCGGTAATTTTGCCCGCATACCGTAAATATTAGTTATTTATTATGTCTGTGTTTTTTTTAACAAGTCATGTAAATAAACTTTCATCTTTCTCATAAAACATAAAACAAAAACAACAAAAAAGAAAATTAACTTTGACTGTTGATTTTTCACTCTAACTGCTACATCAATACCTGGACAGTCAATTGACAGCCAAACTGCTGGCAGTACAATTCTCAGTGTTTTGTACCATCAATCAAATCAATCTTTCACAATTCAAATTTCAAAGATTTTTGTGTTAGAAGTCTTCTGAATATCACGCGATTAGCAGAAACTCAGCACTGCACAAAAATCAGGTACGCTTAACTGTCTCCTACACAAACAGTCCCTAATCAGGGTTTTTCTTGTTTTACAGGAGCAACAAGTTTTTGAGAGCTCAAATGGATTTCATACACATCCATATATCTCAAAGTACCATCATACAAATTTTCAAACTTCAATTCACTCAGACGCACCGTCAGCAGCTCAAACAGTCAACAGACGACCCGTTTGACCAAAAAAGTCAACAGACAGTCAAAAATGAAATTTTTTGTCAAAGTCCATATTTTGTCAAAGGATTCATCATTTGATCATTGGATGATCATAATTCATCAAGGAAAGATCAAAAATCAACAAAACCCTAAGATTCAAAATTAGGGTTTTTGCCTGAAAAGTCAACTCAACTTTGACTGATCATAACTCTCTCATCCTTCATCCAAAAAATTCAAACCAAAGCTTGTTTTGAAGGAAATTCAATTATCTTTCAAATGCCATTGATCCCATGGTCATTGGATTCACCATTTGAAAAATATGATCAAAGACATTACAGGTCATTTTCAAAGTCAACAAAAAGACACTTTTTTCAAAAGGACACACAAGGAGCTTCAAAAATCATTTTGACATGAGACCAAATACATTGGTTAGAGGACTCTTTGAGGTTTCTAAAAAGTGCAAGATCTCCTTCATATGACAAAAATTGAAGGATTTACACCTTGTTGAAGTTGGCTAAATTTTGGGAAAATGCATGAAATCAACATTGCTCAAAAATGTATTTTTTCCAAATGGGGCCAAGTTTTCAGCATTCAAACATCATTTCCATAATGATATGGGCCTCCCACGACCAAGACTAAGCCCATAACATTTTTCATCCATGTTTGCTTGATTTTTTCTTATTTTAAGATTAAATTAAAAAAGAAATGCATGGATAAATGATAGCTTGCATTCCAAGCATGACTCATCAATGTGACTCATTCAACTCTGTCCCAAAGCAAAGTACAGCAGAGGAGAAGAGGAAAATCAAGCCATGGTGGCTTAAAGACAAAGCTACCAATGTTGAAAAAGTCAAGATTCCAAAAAACTCATCAATGCTCTTGGCTTAGTTTCTAAGCACTCTAATGCTTATAAATAGGCTATAGCACCTCAGTAACAAGAAGGAGGCAAGACCAGAAGCATAGCATAGCATATAACACTTGTAATCACTTCAAAAAATCCAAAGAAAAACTCAAATTCGAATTTGTAATTTCAGTCCATTTCAATACAAACTAAGCATTCATACACCTTCCTTAAACATCACTGAAACTATCTCAATCAATTACAAGCCTTGAAGCTCACTGAATCGAGCTACACAGGTCAAAATTTGTTCAAACTAAAATCAATTCGTATCTGGTTATTCACACATGTTTAACAAGATGTAGACATACTATTGAGTTTGGTATGAGGTGTAGATCATTTCTGGAAACTTAATTGAGGTTTGGACACGTATAAACGAAACTACCATTTTAGGGTTCATAGCTTCAAATTTAGGGCTTTCCAAATTAGGCAAAATTAGAAGTTCTGATTAGCACCATTAGATTCGCATGAACAAGACGAAACGAATGGAACCATCGCGCCAAAAATCTTTGCATGTTTACCCCTATTCGCTATTTTGCAGGTTTGAGGTTCACTTTCTATAGCGTTTTTTTCATAAAAACGCTGTAAAAGGCCCTGGCGAGAGGTTGAAGATGATGAGGTGTCCCCACCTCATTGGTTCAGACGCGCGCGTTTTTTTAAATTGTCCTCTGATTCTGTGCTTTGCAGGTGTAGCTTTTACCACGTGCCCCACCATCTGGACCACCTGATCTCATTTAATGAATAATCCAACGTGCCAGATCAAACCATCCTTATCATGGACTCTCAATCCAACCACACAGGATCAGTATCCTTTATTTCTATTTTATTTTCTATTTTTATTTTAATTTCTTTGTTAAATTAATTAAAAATAGTTTTAAAAATCCAAAAAATACACAAAAAATATTTTTAGACTTCTAAAATAATATATTATTTTCTGAAATAAAAATATTTTTATTTTCTTCAAAATTTCAATATTTTGCATAATTAATTAGTATATATTTATATATTGGCTTTTTAATTATTCTAACCAATCAAAAAATCATAAAAAAAATTGTTCTTTGTGATAAATATTGTTTATATATTATAAACTAATTTTGTACATATTTTGAATAATTTTCTTTTTTAAGTTTTAATTATTTGTATAATTATTTACATAATTATGTTTTAATTAACTTAAATCAATTCCAAAAATTCCAAAAAAAATTAGTTTTGTTTTAAAATTAATTGACAAATAATTTTGTACATATTTTGAACTTATTTCTAGGTTTAAATCTATTTTCATCTTTTTTCTTCATTTTAATTTAATTAATTATGCATTAATTATAATTAAAATCAATCATAAAAAATCCAAAAACATGCCTTTTATTTTTCTTGCAATTTAAAATTCCTAGATAAATGTATAGGATGTCAAATTCATGTAAATAGGCTAGTTTACATTTCCTGCAAAATCGATGTAATAGCGTAGATTTACTTTCCGCACTTTACATTTCCGCACTTTAATTTCCAGCACATATAAACTGCGTGTATGTCAAAGATAAAATTGAACCGTTAGATCACTAACTTCAAAGATAAATATCTGAATCCAATCACAATCACACTTGCACCTCTTCAGGTAATCCTTTTCACAATCTTTCAAAATCAAAGTCAAAATTCTACTGTTTTGAGTACAAAATCGAACCTTGCTTTTATATCCGGTGAAAGGATAGATTTTTAAAGGAAACAGGATAAAGACCTTACAACTCAGGGTAGACCTCCTAGTTTGCTTGCTCAAATCAAAACAAACAAAATTCTCATACACTGTTGATTTTTCAAAACTTTCCAAAAGACAATACTTTGTATACATCCAAACACGGGTTATTACAAGGTTAACGTTCTTTTCAAAACATCTTTCGAAAGATAAACAAGCATTTTGTATACATCCACACACGGATCATTACAAAATTCAATTTACAAAGGTATTTGAAACCACATATGAGCAATTTCAGAGCAATTGAAAAGTGATCGAAAAACAAGTGAGCTAAGCAAACTTAAGAGCCCATGGATAACCATGGATACAAAGGGTGCTAACACCTTCCCTTTGTATAACCTACCCCCTTACCCAGAATTTCTTAAAGGTCTTTTTTCTGTTTCTTTTATAAACCTTTCCTTAATTGGATAAAATAAAAGGTCGGTGGCGACTCTGTGATATTTTCAAAAAAATGCGAAAGCATTAAGCGACAAAAAAGAGTCAGTTCACGTATCTCTACAGATCAGAGGTATGGCCCGGTATTAAGAAAAAAATCGGAGGTCCACAGAACTGGCGACTCTGCTGGGGAGATACTTTCAAAAACAAAATGTTTTCAAAAGGGGTTACCTTAAGAGAATAGGTTGATGTTTTCAATTGTTTGACTTGATTGCTCTATTTTTCAAAGGCTTGCTTGGGTATTTTGCTTGTGTGAAAGATTCTAACCCGAATCTCGAGATACCTTAAGTATATGACATTAGACCAAGGAAACTGTACGGCATGTACCGATACGGTTGATCTGGTAGTCATCGTTAGTGCGATACTTTGGTTTATACTGATGTCCCTTGAAAACGATCAAGGTGTATATTAGGCTTCCGAAATGTCATTAAACACTAATTTGTCTTAGAACCTTTTTAGTTGAACTTGACTTGTGGCCTATTAAGTGGCTAGCTTTGAAATTGATCGAAGTTAGTTATCCTCGAGGAATATTTTGATCGGCCGATCGAGCGCCGTATTGAGATGTTACTTCCAAGGATCATAGAACCCGAATCCAATTCTAGGACAGGTTTTAACCAACTCAACTTCAGTGGGGAGGGTATCACCTATCAGCTCCATGCAAGCCTTTAAACATAAGGCTATTGTTTGATTTGTTTTTGTGTGCCACATGTTTGCATCATAAGCATATCATTTTTTGCACCAAACACTTCAAGGATCAAAGAGTTTACCTTTGTTTTTGCAGGTAATGGCTCCCGCCACCAAAGATTACATCCGAGTCAACATCTCAACGGTACCATCTGAACTAAAAGACTTAGTGTCAGAATTCCCCAGGAATGTTCAATTCACTGAAAGGCATGGTCACCTACTCCATTTGGTTACCTCAAAATTTGAAGAAGACATGATACGGGTCCTGTTCCAGTTCTTTGACCCTGAACATCATTGCTTTACCTTTCCTGATTACCAGTTGGTACCCACTTTGGAAGAATTCTCTGAACTAATTGGATTGCCTGTTTGAAATCAATTACCTTTCACTGGTTTAGAAAGGATTCCAAAACCTGAAGTCATTGCTGCTGCTTTACATCTGCGGAAATCAGAAATCAAGTCCAATTGGGAAACAAAGAGTGGAGTTAAGGGTTTACTTGCCAAGTTCTTATTGGAAAAGGCTCGACTACTGCTAGAAAACAAAAGTTATCCAGCTTTTGAGGAAGTTATGGCACTTTTGATCTATGGGTTGGTTTTATTCCCAAATCCCGACCAGTTCATAAGTGTACACATCATCAACCTTTTCCTAATCCGTAACCCGGTACCAACATTGCTGGGAGACATTCTACATTCTCTACACACTCGTACCATGAAGAAACGAGGAACTCTCATGTGCTGTATACCACTACTGGCTAGGTGGTTTACATTTCATCTTCCCCGATCAGTGTTGAGAAATGAACAAAGAATGCATTGGTCTCGCAGGATTATGTCTTTGTCTCATTCAGATATCCGGTGGAACAACTTCTTTCAAAGAGACATTACTATCATTGATCATTGTGGAGAGTACCCTAATGTGCCACTCCTTGGCATCAAAGGAGGCATCACTTACAATCCCTCTTTAGCTCTACGCCAATTCGGATATGCAAGGAGCAACGGTCCTCATGACATGATTATCCATGGCATTGTGTTTGATTACGAGAATGATTCTCATAGACACCGACAAAGGTTCATACATGCATGGGGCAGTGTCTATAGAATAGAAAGCAAAACTCTGGGGCAATGGAACTCTATTCCTATGGAACCCTACCTCAGATGGGTCCGCACTCATGCTCAGAAACTCCTTATGCCATATCCTGCTGTTCTACCTGTGACTATTGAACCAGAGGTCGAAGGATATGAACCTCAAGTTATTCTACACCCGGATATGCCAACTGACCTAGAAGAGTTGCAAAAATCTTGGGTTCAACTCAAAGAGGAAAGAGACACCTTCACATCATACTGTCAAGACTATGAGAGAAGGATATTGGAGCTCACCGGACAGCTTCAAGAAGAACAGCAGATCAACACATTCCTGGGGGCAAAGAGAAAGCGTCCACGGGAGACCTGAAGGATCATTTATTTTATTTCTGTCTTGTAAGCCCAAATGAGGCAAAGAAAAAAAAGAAGCAAAAAAAAAAAAAAAAAGAAATAAATTGATTAACTAACGTTTGTTTCTTCTTTAACAAATCTAAACTCTAAGATCCTTGAAACATTGCACACACATTTCACTTCATGCATTGCTTATACATTTCATACATTGCATTCATATACATTTGCATTTCATACATTGCATACACATGGCATCCAGTCATACACATTTCATAACAGGTTCTCATGACGGATTTCTCATCTCCTCGCTGTTTATTTCAGTCAGAAGAGATGGAATCCGAGGCAAGTATCAAGAATCTCGAAGCACAGAATGCCCAAGTTCAAGTGGCAATTCTAGAACTGGCAAAGGGGCAGCAAGAACTGAAAGCCCTGATAATCAAGAAGAAAAAGAAGCCTAAAGGATCTGTAGGTGTGAGTCACCTGAGAAGAAAGATCAAAATTCCAGTCAAAAAGTTCACAAAGCCACCGATCCCTGAAACAGTCGGTGATGATGAACAAGAAGATAATCAAAGCAACCAGGGTTCTGCCAAACCCTCTCTCTCTTCAAATGAGGAAAATGATCATTCTGGGGACAACCGGATAATGAAAAATACCAACAGCTGGAGGACCGTATGAAAGCTATGGAGATACAAAAAATACCTGGCTTAGATTTCAATGATCTAGGGCTCATCTCGGATGTTGTTATCCCTCCAAAATTCAAAGTTCCTGTCTTTGCAAAATATGATGGAGTTTCTTGCCCGAAACTACATCTGAGATCCTATGTGAGGAAGA
The DNA here is from genome assembly GCF_029867415.1 of Vicia villosa. Classification (NCBI taxonomy): domain Eukaryota; kingdom Viridiplantae; phylum Streptophyta; class Magnoliopsida; order Fabales; family Fabaceae; genus Vicia; species Vicia villosa. Next base: position 24,625 of record NW_026706172.1, on the reverse strand, counting down.
TACAACCTCATACAACGGATAACAAATTGTGGATTCACTTCTTCCAAGAAAGTCTGTCGGGTACACAACTCGAGTGGTACTACCAGCTGGAAAATACCAAGGTTCATACTTGAGAAGAATTAGCTGCTGCTTTTTACAAACAGTACCAATACAATGCTGATCTTGCGCCAACCCGTACTCAACTAAGGGGCATGTCTATGGGACCAAAAGAAAGTTTCAAAGGATATGCACAAAAGTGGAGAGATATGGCTGGAAGGGTTCAACCACCCTTATCTGATCGCGAACTAGTTGACATGTTCATGGGCACTTTAACTGGCCCTTTCTATAGCCATTTGCTGGGAAGTTCATCATCAGGTTTCACTGACCTGATACTGACCGGAGAACGTGTCGAAAGTGGCATTCAAAATGGAAAAATTCAAATAGGTTCCACCTCTGGTACTACAAAAAGGCCCATCAGTGGGAGAAATGAGGTCAATGCAACTCAAATTCAAAAAAAGTCGCAAAAGTGAGCAGCATCAATCTGTAGGGGCAGTTCTGATCTCCGCATCTGCACCTCAAAAAGATCAACAGCCCAAATATACGCATCGACCAGATGCACCAAGAAGAAATTTCACCAAAATCAACATGCCAATTTCTCAGGCATTGCAGCACTTGCTAAAAGCAGATCTGATCACCTTAAGAGGTCCTCCAAGGAATGTCAACACTTCCTCTCTGAATTATCGCCCTGATGCGACATGTGCCTATCACTCAAACTGTCCAGGACATGACGCAGATCACTGCTGGGCCCTGAAAAATAAAATACAAGATATGATAGATGCTGGTGAAATTGAGTTCGATCCTCCAGAAACTCCAAATGTCATCACAGCACCTATGCCAAAGCATGACAAAACTGTCAACGCTATCCTGGACACTGTTTACATCTATGATGTGAACGAATTATCAACTCCACTCTGCGAAGTCAAAGGAAAGTTAATCCGAGCTGGTTACTTCCCAGGGTGTGACCCCGACTGCTTTTACTGCTCTTGCCTGCCCAATGGTTGTGAAAATCTGAGGATGGGAATTCAAAAATGGATGGATCGCCGTATCATTATGTTTGAGAGGCTCCCTTCTATGGACGTGCTGTGCGAAGTCTTTGCAAACGGGATAAGAATAGAGGATGCCTCAGTGATCTCCAGTTTACCATTCAAAATCTCTGCCAAAGCTCCATTCAAAATTTCTGCTACACTCAAAGTGGCATCAGTAGTCATTGCTAGTCCAACTCCATTTCCATACTCCTCAGACAAGGCTGTCCCATGGGGATACAACACTAATGTTTACATTCATGGAGTTAAGCAGAGTACCTCGACTGAAGAGACCGCAAAGTTAACTACTCCAACTGTGGGTAATATTGTGGGTACCAGTAAGATCACGAGAAGTGGAAGAATCTTTTCACCGGAAATTTCTCCAAATGTTGCTGCTGGTCCAGTCCGAGTTCCAGTTCCTAATCAAAATGTCAACGCTCGAGGCAAAGAGCCACAAGTTGAACAAATTCAAACCCCGGTGGAGATCACTGCTGAGGATCCGTCAAAGCAAGAAATGGAGGAAATATTGAAAATCATCTGCAAGAGTGATTACAATATTGTTGAGCAACTGGGGCACACTGCTTCAAAAATCTCAATGCTATCTCTGCTAAAATATTCAGAAGCTCATGCCAAAGCCCTGATGAAATTCCTGAAAGCGGCGCATGTGCCTCAAGAGATCTCAGTCGACCAATTTGAGAATTGTGTTGCCAATCTAACCGTGAGCAATGGTCTCGGTTTCTCTGATGTGGATCTAACCCCTGCTGGGAAAAATCACAACAAAGCCTTACATATCTCCATTGAATGTAATGGCACCACTCTATCTCATGTGCTAGTAGATAACGGTTCTTCTCTGAACGTGTTACCGAAAACAGTACTAGAAAAGCTTGACTTCGAAGGAATTGTGTTACAGCCATGTGATGCTGTGGTAAGAGCCTTTGACGGGTCAACCAGAACGGTATACGGAAAAGTGAATCTCCCAATCAGAGTGGGTTCTCAGATTTTCGATTCTATCTTTTACGTAATGGAAATTCACCCAGCCTACTCCTGTTTACTTGGACGCCCTTGGATACATGGGGCAAACGCTGTAACTTCTACCCTGCATCAGAAGTTAAAATATCCAGTAAAAGGAAAGATTGTCACAGTCTATGGCGAAGAGGAATATGTGGTTAGTCACCTAAGCAATTCCAAATATGTCGAGTTGGAGGACGAATTCATCGAAACTCCATGCCAATCATTTGAGGTGGTCTCTCCAGATGTCTCTACCACCAAGCATATTCCTGCTACTCCAACTACAACTATGGCTTCTCTCAAAGATGCCAAAGCCATGATTGAACAGGGTGATTGCACAGTATGGGGACAGCTTCCCGATATACCCTACAAATCTGACAAGCTAGGTCTGGGCTATGATAGCAAAAATCAAAAGAATGATCAAAGTCCTCGTTCTGAAGGATTGATGTCACACTTCGTCAGCCAAGAAGTAAACGCTATTGAAGATGAAGGAGTGTTCCTGAACCATATCATTCAGCCATATCCAGATGAAATTCCACCCATTTCCATGGGAATGTGGGATGCTGTTCAAGAACCAAACGGCGGGTATAATTATCAGTATGCCGAACCTCAGAATTCTTATATTGCTATGGAGGACCTTACCCCGACTGGATGGGGTGATCAAGTTGGAAATGATCAAATTTTCACAAATCCCGTCACTAAGCAATATCAAAATCCACCCAAAGAAGTATGGGACACGCTAGGAGAACCCAGCGGCAAATATGACTATATGGTGAAATATTCCGCTCCTCCGAGCTCACAAATTGCCATGGAAGACATTGTCCCAACTGGATGGGATGAACATTACGATGACAATTTCGCTCTTGAAAAAACCAGGGAAATACCAAATAACGAGGGTTGCTTTCTGTCAGCATACACTCCTCACCAAGATGCACAAGTCTCTATTCAAGACATCATCCCGACTTCATGGGACGGCCTTATCGAGCATCTCGCTCAGCCAACAGAGATATCTCAGCCTGGGCTCTCGTATCCAGCAGAGTATATCCCTTATCCCGAAGGATCACCGGCTCATTTTCCCACTAATGAAATCAATGCTGTGGAAGATGAAAAAGACAACTGCAACTGGAACAGCTGGGTACCCCCTGCTCACAACAGTGGATTGAACAACTGGAAAGCTGAGGATGTGATCTCCTTTGACCAGGAGTAAATGCCATTTCCTGTTTCCTTTGTGTATAATGTGCAAAGATAAAAGTGGTTCCTGAACAATCGAACCATGAGCTTGAAAGCCGTGTGCCTTAGCACACTGGTCCTTCTATAAGGGCTTATCATATCATGATCATGTGCATTCAATAAAATCATGGGACGCTTGCATATTTAAATTTTGTGATCCTTTTTCCTTCTTTCTTCGCTTTCAAATAGCTATGTTTTTTCTTCACACATACTCACATAATTAACTTGCAGATTCACATACACTCTGGATCCAGTCAACAACGATTCTGCTATTGCCCGTCATGACTTTGAAAATCCGATCTACCAAACTGAGGACGAAAGTGAGGAAGATTGTGAAGTGCCAAGAGAACTTGCAAGGCTGCTAGAACAAGTAGACAAGGCCATACAGCCTCACGAGGAGCCAATTGAGGTCATCAACTTGGGCAGCAACGAAGAAAAGAAAGAAGTCAAAATAGGGGCTGATTTAGAACACAGCGTCAAGCAAAGACTGATTCAAATGCTGCGAGACTATGTCGAGATATTCGCCTGGTCCTATGAGGATATGCCAGGCCTTGACACGGACATCGTAGTTCATCGCCTACCAATCAAAGAAGGTAGCATTCCAGTCAAACAAAAACTACGAAGAAGTAGGCCTGATATGTCAAAAAAGATCAAAGACGAGGTTGAAAAACAGTTCAATGTCGGATTCCTAAAAGTTGTAAGTTATCCTCCTTGGATAGCTAACATCGTCCCTGTACCTAAAAAAGACGGGAAAGTCAGAATGTGCGTGGACTACAGAGATCTGAACCGGGCAAGTCCCAAAGATGATTTCCCTTTACCACACATCGATGTATTGGTTGACAATACCGCACAATGCAAGGTATTCTCCTTTATGGACGGATTCTCAGGGTACAATCAAATCAAGATGGCACCCGAAGACATGGAAAAAACAACCTTCACAACACCCTGGGGAACCTTTTGTTACAAAGTAATGCCCTTTGGTCTGAAAAACGCAGGAGCAACCTACCAACGTGCAATGGTAGCTCTGTTTCATGATATGATTCATCAAGAAGTAGAGGTGTATGTCGATGACATGATTGCAAAATCCAACACCGAGGAAGAACATTTGGGTCATTTACACAAGTTGTTTGACAGACTCAAGAAATACAAGTTGCGACTGAACCCAAATAAGTGTACCTTTGGAGTAAGATCCGGCAAACTCTTAGGTTTCATCGTCAGCAGCAAAGGTATTGAGGTTGATCCCGCCAAGGTTAAAGCCATTCAAGAAATGCCTATACCTCGTACCGAGAAACAAGTCAGAGGATTCTTGGGACGTCTAAATTACATCGCCCGATTTATTGCCCACATGACTACTACTTGTGTGCCGATCTTCAAACTGTTGAAGAAAGATCAAGTGGAAAGGTGGAATGACAAATGCCAGTTAGCCTTTGACAAAATCAAAGAATATCTCCAAAAACCTCCAATCTTGTTGCCACCTGTGGAAGGTGTAACACCCTTCCAAACCCCGCGGAAATTAATAAAATAATTCAGAGTAAAACATGAAGACAAGGGTGCCACAATTCAATTTAAAACAATTTACCATAAATCAATTGTCATGCTTCACTTAGGAACGAATCATCAATTTAACAAAATCATGTTTTTACACAACGGAATATTCATCATACAAATAAGCATAACATCATCTATGCAATATCTCATAACATATATACAATAACAACACATTAGAGTAACATCATAGACTCTAAACTAGCGTTCCCCAGTGTTACAATATCAGAGCATGACACCGACGCTATACTTAAACAAACTGGCCTATGAGCTATCCTCACCAAAGCCAAAAAGCCGCTACTCGCCAATCTGAAAATGTCAACAGTAAGGGTGAGTCTCATTCAAATTAACAAATGTTATTGAATCATAAATAATAACACATCATAGTTACATCATTCACCCAATTGTGTTCATAAAAAGACATTCAGACAAGTTTCATCATCAATAAAACAATCAACCAACACATCATCAATATTTATAACACTGGAATACATCCAATCATGTTATAAAAGTCATGCATATGAATGCAACTGACACTATGCATGTGGTACCAACATCATCAAATGGGAATAACCCATGACCGATCCAACATCATCAAGATACGGCCCTGCCAGCACAGATTCCACACAATGGGAATCATGCCCTTCACTGATCCAACACACCCTTATGGATACAATATCATCAATGAACATGAATGAATGCAAACATACATGAACATACTTATACCATCGTCAAGTCTAATGAGTAGCATCATCAAATACTCATTTCATCATCATCATCATCATCATCATCAAAGTATGTTTATATACATTAGCATCATTCACATACAATCAATCATCATCATCATCATTAAAGAACATACATGTAACCACATCAATCATCATCATCAATAAGGAAGAACATACATGTATCCACATCATTCTAAAACAAAGCAATCATCATCATATAATTCTCAACTAATCATCACATCATAATGTTTTTCAAAACAACATCTTATATTGTCACATTTTATCATATATGTCAACAATACGTCATCCATCCAACAAACAAGCTATTCACATCATACTCACATCATCACAAAACTATCTCATAAGATTCATCATACCAACAAACAAATCATCACATGAATCATGTTTTAAACATAGCTTGTATCGTTACATCTTATCATATATATCCACAACACATCATACATCAAAACAAACAAATGTTGATAAAATAAATTCAAGATGCTGCTCATTTTATTATTATAACACAAAGAATATTTCATAAGCTTCATCCTGCTCGAAACGGCACTTAAAATAGGCCAACGGTTCGAAAGTTATGCATCTTTAAACTTTTCAAAAATTACTAGCAGCACGCGGCGCCACACAATGTTCGCGACGCGCTGCCAGGAAACGACGCCTTCGCGGAGCAAACATATGCACGCGGCGCGAAACGAGAAAAGAACTACGCCTTCGCGGCGCCAACCTACCTTCGCGGCGCGAACTGGCAAAAATCAGAGATCTCAATCGCAATTGACAGTATACGAACCTGAATCCCAAATTCCTCAACCTCGACCAAATCGATTCAAGTTGATCAAACACCACAAACAGCCACACAACATATATCATACACACATATAACATATATTATGCATCATCAAACAATCATACAACACCAAATTCATGGAATTCATCAAAATAGATAATTATCAACAAACATCCCCAAAATCCCAACTCTCATACGACTCAATTGACATGAAATAATATATCTATATCAGTCCTATTATCCATAACCCGATAATAGATGTTAATCGGAAGAGTCCCCCCTTACCTTAGCCAAGAATCTGGACTTTTTCCCCTTCTTCTTCATCAAACCCGTAAGCCCTTTTCCCTCAAATTCAGCAAGAATCTCCCATCTTCAAACTCGCTTATATCCCTCATCGAGAACCTCCCTGACACGAATTAATATATCAAATCGAAGGAAATTTCGTGTAGAATCCGAATCTTCAAGAATTACCTGATTTGGAGTTAAGAGCCGAGAGTTATGACCCATTTTGTGAAGGCTGCACCATGAATACGAAAATGGCTTTTGTATATGAGTTCTTCTTCTCTCCCTCTTAGGTCTTTCTCCTCTCTTTCTCAATTTTCTCTTATTTTCTTGTTTTATCAAAACATAACATAATTTAGTAATGGGCTTCTTCACACTAACATCCCCAAATTACTAACTCCACCAATGGCCCAACACTATATTTTATTATTTCTTCCCACATAATTCCAATAAAATGCTAATTCAAATTAATTAATTTAAAACTTAATTAAATTAATTAAATAATAAATTTTGGGATGTTACAGAAGGCAGACCTCTGATAATGTACCTAACTGTGTTAGAAAACTCAATGGGGTGTGTACTAGGACAACATGACGAATCCGGCCGAAAGGAGCACGCAATCTACTATCTTAGCAAAAAGTTTACCGATTGTGAAACAAGATACTCACTACTCGAAAAAACTTGTTGTGCCTTAGCTTGGGCAGCTCGCCGGCTAAGACAGTACATGCTAAATCACACCACTTTCCTAATCTCCAAGATGGATCCCATCAAATACGTGTTCGAAAAACCTGCTCTCTCTGGAAGAATAGCGAGATGGCAAATGATCTTAACAGAATATGACATTCAATACACTTCACAAAAAGCAATCAAAGGAAGTGTGGTAGCTGATCATCTGGCTCATCAAGCAGTGGATGATTATCAAGCATTGAACTTTGACTTTCCAGACGAAGACATTATGCTAGTCAATGACTACAAACAACCAGGACCAGAAGAAGGACCCGGGCCAGGAGCCCAGTGGACTATGGTTTTTGACGGAGCTTCTAATGCACTTGGCAATGGCATCGGAGCTGTGATCATTTCCCCCACAGGAGGTCACACACCGTTCACTGCCAGGTTATGCTTCAATTGCACTAACAATATAGCCGAATACGAAGCATGTATTCTGGGTCTCAAAGCTGCAATCGATCTAAGAATCAAATTCCTGGAAGTCTACGGAGACTCGGCCTTGGTAATCTACCAAGTCAAAGGGGAATAGGACACAAAGCACCCAAATCTAATTCCTTACAAAGCATATGTGCTGAGTTTGATTCTTTACTTCGAAGAAATCACTTTCGAACACATCCCACGCGAGGAAAATCAACTAGCTGATGCTTTAGCTACCATGTCATCCATGTTCAAAGTCAGGTGGGACAACGAGGCGCCTATGATCACCATTTACAGGCAAGATGAACCATCCTATTGCAATGAGATCAATACCGAAGGAACCGAGGAAAAACCATGGTTCCATGAAGTAAAAAGATATCTCGAAGCTCAGGAGTACCCTGAAGGGGCATCCATTAACGACAGAAAGTTTCTAAGGAGATTTGCTGCCAAATTCTTTCTAAGCAATGGAACCCTATACAAACGCAACCATGACTCGACTTTACTTCGCTGTGTAAACAAGAAGGAAGCGGAACAGATCATGGAAGAAATACACAATGGTACCTTCGGTACTCATTCCAGTGGACATACGATGGCTAAAAAGATCCTGAGAGCAGGTTATTACTGGTCTACCATGGAAACAGACTACCATCATCACTCCCGAACATGTCACAAATGCCAGATATACGCTGACAAAGTACATGTCCCTCCAGTTCCATTAAGCGTCCTGACGGCTCCTTGGCCTTTTGCAATGTGGGGTATTGATATGATTGGAGAAATCAAACCTACTGCCTCCAACGGACATCGCTTTATCCTGGTCGCTATTGACTACTTCACAAAGTGGATAGAAGCAACTTCATTTGCTTCTATTACCAAGAATGTGGTGGCCCGGTTCATCAAATACAATCTCATTTGTCGGTATGGCATCCCTGAACGGATTATCACGGACAATGGCACAAATCTAAACAACAGAATGATTACTGAACTTTGCACACAGTTCAAGATCAAACATCATAATTCCTCTCCATATCGACCAAAGATGAACGGCGCGGTGGAAGCTGCCAACAAGAACATCAAGAAAATCATACAAAAAATGACAGTAACCTACAAAGACTGGCATGAGATGTTACCTTTTGCTCTTCATGGTTATCGCACATCTGCGCGTACTTCGACAGGGGCAACTCCATTCTCCTTAGTCTATGGTATGGAGGCAGTTCTTCCAATTGAAATTCAGATTCCTTCCCTAAGGATTATGAAAGAAGCCAATCTAGATGAAGACGATTGGATTCAAACACGGTTGGACCAGATAAACTTGATTGATGAGAAAAGGCTCGCAGCTATTTGTCATGGTCAGCTATACCAAAAGCGCATGATCAAAGCCTTCAACAAAAAAGTCAAAAGTCAAGCATACCAAACTGGTGGCTTGGTTGTCAAACGCATCATCTTACCACAAGGTGATCCCAGAGGCAAATGGACTCCCACCTACGAGGGACCATTCATAATCAAGGAAATATTCTCCGGCGGCGCCATGTTGCTTACCACCATGGATGGCTAGAATTTCCCACATCCTGTGAATGCTGACATAGTCAAAAAATACTTCTCTTAAAAAGAAAAAAAACAGCTCGCTATGTTGAAAACCTGAAAGGGCAACTTAGGCAAAAATGAGCGTCTCGGTGGATTGAAAACCCGAAAGGGCGGTCCAGGCAAAAATTAGAGACTAAACAAATACTATCCCGGTAGGCTGAAAACCTGAAAGGGCAGCCTAGGCAAAATTTAGGGAATGAAGCATACAACTGTGTTCCGTTCAGCTGCCTACTCACCATCAAGATTCAACACCTCAAAGACACCGATCAGTCTAATCACTTTCTTCCAACAAGTGAGGGATGAGATGCTCGAAGACAGATTGGCAATAGCAGAGTTGAAACTTGACTGGATCATTTTCACATAGCTATTTATCTTCATAAATATTTTTCAAAACTTTCTGACAGTTTCCTACTTCTAGGATTGTTGTCTCCCTATGCTAACCCGCCTATCATGGCTCTTTTCAATGCAGCTCTTTCAAAAATCACTATTTTCATTTTTTCTGTTTTAAATACGTAAGCATCCCAATGATAATTTTGAATGAACATATGCATTTGAATATGATTGATGTTTACCAGGAAAAACAGGAATGGCATTCAGGAAATGTCCCGATCATCTGGACATCATTCCATCAGAAGGAAATCACCAAGAGAAACGCATTTCTCAGCAAATTCCTCAAAACGATTTTCTCTTCAAAAGAAGTCTTATTCCCCAGCAGGGTTGTTCCAGATTACTATCTTCAGAAGGTGTGATCCCCGCACCCGGACTTGGTCAGATAGTGCATCGGAGGATTATGCATCTTCCTCATTCCCATTTGAAAGGACATCAGAACTTCCAGTTACCTTTGATTCCCCAAGCAGTAGTCAAAGATCCTTCAACGGGATACCCGGGTTCTCAAAGAATTTCCTCAGACGAGGGTACTCAAGCAAGACAAAAGATCATCAACGATCACAATACATTCATGTCCAGCTGACTAGTGGGAATTTATTTTTCCAACTAGAAGCTTGACACGCATTCACATTCACATTCACATTCATACATCACATATTCACATTCATACATCATATTCATACATCATGCATCATGCGCATATTCATACGCATAGTCATACACAACATAACATGCATATTTCTCCGGGAATATCTCACATTTACATGCATCATAAACATTGCATATCACTAACTTGATTTTTCAGGTAGACGGATATCTTCAACAAAGATGTTCTCAATCACATGCAGTGTTCACCTGAATTCCATGAACGGTTCTCTCAGATATAATCAAGCCGAAGATTCATTCTGATCACTTATCAACTCAAAAACAGACATCACAGATCAAAGCGATACCTCAGACGGTTCCAAAACGATCTAATATTGCAGATCTAAAGCAATACCTCAGACGGTTCCAAAACGATCTAACGTTGCAGATCTAAAGCGATACCTCAGGCGGTTCCAGAACGATCTAACGTTGCAGATCTAAAGCAATACCTCAGACGGTTCCAAAACGATCTAACATTGCAGATCTAAAGCGATACCTCAGACGGTTCCGCAATGATCAACTTCCAAAATCTAAATCGGAAAAACTTTGGACAAGTTCCGTAACGATTATCTTCCAAGACTTAAAGCGGTAACCTTGGACGGTTCTGAAATAGTCAACACAAAGACTTTCAAATCCTTCATCAAGATATAATCAATGAATTCATTCTGATGAACAAACCATCAACACATTCACCAGGTGGCATCTGAAAGCCCATCTCAGGTAATGTTTCAATCTGTCAACAACATTTCGCAGACGACATTCAAATGCCACTTCCAACATCTCTTCTGATCAAGGTAAGTGCAAATTTTCAGGGCATCTAAATATTCAATCATCTTCTACCTTCAGATTTCAGACAATCTCTTCAGGTTTAAGAAGATTGAATAGGGGCAACTGTTATACCCCAAAATTTGCCCACATATTTTTCAAGAAAACTCCAATTTGAAAATTAAGGGTCTCATATAATCATGGATTTTTATTTTAACAAATATCCTAACATATGAAACACTTAGTTTTTAGAATTTTTCTTATACAGTAATTTGGCTTGCAGTTGAATTTATTCTTACGCAAACGCCAAATACTGTTTATTACTTCACACATGCTATTTATTTATTTACAGATAAATAGTACTGACACAATTGGTACAGAGTTAAATCTTTTTGCAGGCGCAGAATCAGGAAACTCAGACTATACTGGTAACAAGTAGATTATTATTATCTTTTGTTTCCCACTAATTTTTGTACTATATTCCATTATTTGCAAAAATCTTTTCAAATCTCTTTTTCAAAAATCAAATCTCTCCTTTTTCCAACACTATCATACACTTTCTTTCAAATCTTACTTCCACTCAAATTTTCCTTTTGTACGGAATCACATCATTCCCCAACGTCTCTTTCCTTCTTTCCATTCTATAAATACCTCTCATTTTCTTCCATAAAATCTCACATCAAAATTCCAACTCATCTTTCAAATTCCACTTCATAATCCATCTTCTCTTCTCCCCTAACAAGAATGGCAAAATGGATAGAGACACTATTTCTTACAGTCATCACCATTGCTACGGTGATCATGACTTTCTTCTGCCTGCATAGTCCTGAAGAGTGTGGACCTGCAATGGTTGCACTCCCAATCATCTACATGTTATTGTTCATAGCATGGATCATTAATCGTCATTCTTAAAATTTGCCGTATTTCTTATTTCTTAAATGTACCGTTTATTCGTCGTACTGTTCAACATAGTATGTAATATTTGTACTGTCAGTATTAAATGTTGTACTATTTGTCATAATATTGCTTAATTACTAAGATAATATTTTGTGTGTTTTCTGCCAGTCAAATATTCCTATTTCTGTGCATTAAATGATTTTCAGGGTTATTATCGGTAATTTTGCCCGCATACCGTAAATATTAGTTATTTATTATGTCTGTGTTTTTTTTAACAAGTCATGTAAATAAACTTTCATCTTTCTCATAAAACATAAAACAAAAACAACAAAAAAGAAAATTAACTTTGACTGTTGATTTTTCACTCTAACTGCTACATCAATACCTGGACAGTCAATTGACAGCCAAACTGCTGGCAGTACAATTTTCAGTGTTTTGTACCATCAATCAAATCAATCTTTCACAGTTCAAATTTCCAAGATTTTTGTGTTAGAAGTCTTCTGAATATCACGCGATTAGCAGAAACTCAGCACTGCACAAAAATCAGGTACGCTTAACTGTCTCCTACACAAACAGTCCCTAATCAGGGTTTTTCTTGTTTTACAGGAGCAACAAGTTTTTGAGAGCTCAAATGGATTTCATACACATCCATATATCTCAAAGTACCATCATACAAATTTTCAAACTTCAATTCACTCAGACGCACCGTCAGCAGCTCAAACAGTCAACAGACGACCCGTTTGACCAAAAAAGTCAACAGACAGTCAAAAATGAAATTTTTTGTCAAAGTCCATATTTTGTCAAAGGATTCATCATTTGATCATTGGATTATCATAGTTCATCAAGGAAAGATCAAAAATCAACAAAACCCTAAGATTCAAAATTAGGGTTTTTGCCTGAAAAGTCAACTCAACTTTGACTGATCATAACTCTCTCATCCTTCATCCAAAAAATTCAAACCAAAGCTTGTTTTGAAGGAAATTCAATTATCTTTCAAATGCCATTGATCCCATGGTCATTGGATTCACCATTTGAAAAATATGATCAAAGACATTACAGGTCATTTTCAAAGTCAACAAAAAGACACTTTTTTCAAAAGGACACACAAGGAGCTTCAAAAATCATTTTGACATGAGACCAAAGACATTGGTTAGAGGACTCTTTGAGGTTTCTAAAAAGTGCAAGATCTCCTTCATATGACAAAAATTGAAGGATTTACACCTTGTTGAAGTTGGCTAAATTTTGGGAAAATGCATGAAATCAACATTGCTCAAAAATGTATTTTTTCCAAATGGGGCCAAGTTTTCAGCATTCAAACATCATTTCCATAATGATATGGGCCTCCCACGACCAAGACTAAGCCCATAACATTTTTCATCCATGTTTGCTTGATTTTTTCTTATTTTAAGATTAAATTAAAAAAGAAATGCATGGATAAATGATAGCTTGCATTCCAAGCATGACTCATCAATGTGACTCATTCAACTCTGTCCCAAAGCAAAGTACAGCAGAGGAGAAGAGGAAAATCAAGCCATGGTGGCTTAAAGACAAAGCTACCAATGTTGAAAAAGTCAAGATTCCAAAAAACTCATCAATGCTCTTGGCTTAGTTTCTAAGCACTCTAATGCTTATAAATAGGCTATAGCACCTCAGTAACAAGAAGGAGGCAAGACCAGAAGCATAGCATAGCATATAACACTTGTAATCACTTCAAAAAATCCAAAGAAAAACTCAAATTCGAATTTGTAATTTCAGTCCATTTCAATACAAACTAAGCATTCATACACCTTCCTTAAACATCACTGAAACTATCTCAATCAATTACAAGCCTTGAAGCTCACTGAATCGAGCTGCACAGGTCAAAATTTGTTCAAACTAAAATCAATTCGTATCTGGTTATTCACACATGTTTAACAAGATGTAGACATACTATTGAGTTTGGTATGAGGTGTAGATCATTTCTGGAAACTTAATTGAGGTTTGGACACGTATAAACGAAACTACCATTTTAGGGTTCATAGCTTCAAATTTAGGGCTTTCCAAATTAGGCAAAATTAGAAGTTCTGATTAGCACCATTAGATTCGCATGAACAAGACGAAACGAATGGAACCATCGCGCCAAAAATCTTTGCATGTTTACCCCTATTCGCTATTTTGCAGGTTTGAGGTTCACTTACTATAGCGTTTTTTTCATAAAAACGCTGTAAAAGGCCCTGGCGAGAGGTTGAAGATGATGAGGTGTCCCCACCTCATTGGTTCAGACGCGCGCGTTTTTTTAAATTGTCCTCTGATTCTGTGCTTTGCAGGTGTAGCTTTTACCACGTGCCCCACCATCTAGACCACCTGATCTCATTTAATGAATAATCCAACGTGCCAGATCAAACCATCCTTATCATGGACTCTCAATCCAACCACACAGGATCAGTATCCTTTATTTCTATTTTATTTTCTATTTTTATTTTAATTTCTTTGTTAAATTAATTAAAAATAGTTTTAAAAATCCAAAAAATACACAAAAAATATTTTTAGACTTCTAAAATAATATATTATTTTCTGAAATAAAAATATTTTTATTTTCTTCAAAATTTCAATATTTTGCATAATTAATTAGTATATATTTATATATTGGCTTTTTAATTATTCTAACCAATCAAAAAATCATAAAAAAAATTGTTCTTTGTGATAAATATTGTTTATATATTATAAACTAATTTTGTACATATTTTGAATAATTTTCTTTTTTAAGTTTTAATTATTTGTATAATTATTTACATAATTATGTTTTAATTAACTTAAATCAATTCCAAAAATTCCAAAAAAAATTAGTTTTGTTTTAAAATTAATTGACAAATATTTTGTACATATTTTGAACTTATTTCTAGGTTTAAATCTATTTTCATCTTTTTTCTTCATTTTAATTTAATTAATTATGCATTAATTATAATTAAAATCAATCATAAAAAATCCAAAAACATGCCTTTTATTTTTCTTGCAATTTAAAATTCCTAGATAAATGTATAGGATGTCAAATTCATGTAAATAGGCTAGTTTACATTTCCTGCAAAATCGATGTAATAGCGTAGATTTACTTTCCGCACTTTACATTTCCGCACTTTAATTTCCAGCACATATAAACTGCGTGTATGTCAAAGATAAAATTGAACCGTTAGATCACTAACTTCAAAGATAAATATCTGAATCCAATCACAATCACACTTGCACCTCTTCAGGTAATCCTTTTCACAATCTTTCAAAATCAAAGTCAAAATTCTACTATTTTGAGTACAAAATCGAACCTTGCTTTTATATCCGGTGAAAGGATAGATTTTTAAAGGAAACAGGATAAAGACCTTACAACTCAGGGTAGACCTCCTAGTTTGCTTGCTCAAATCAAAACAAACAAAATTCTCATACACTGTTGATTTTTCAAAACTTTCCAAAAGACAATACTTTGTATACATCCAAACACGGGTTATTACAAGGTTAACGTTCTTTTCAAAACATCTTTCGAAAGATAAACAAGCATTTTGTATACATCCACACACGGATCATTACAAAATTCAATTTACAAAGGTATTTGAAACCACATATGAGCAATTTCAGAGCAATTGAAAAGTGATCGAAAAACAAGTGAGCTAAGCAAACTTAAGAGCCCATGGATAACCATGGATACAAAGGGTGCTAACACCTTCCCTTTGTATAACCTACCCCCTTACCCAGAATTTCTTAAAGGTCTTTTTTCTGTTTCTTTTATAAACCTTTCCTTAATTGGATAAAATAAAAGGTCGGTGGCGACTCTGTGATATTTTCAAAAAAATGCGAAAGCATTAAGCGACAAAAAAGAGTCAGTTCACGTATCTCTACAGATCAGAGGTATGGCCCGGTATTAAGAAAAAAATCGGAGGTCCACAGTAGAGTAGTAAAAATATCTCTCTATAGAGATAAGCTATGTCTATTTACTGTATAAAAGATTTGACTTTTGCTGGCTTGTATGAAGCCCAAGCTTGAGGCTTTTGATTGATTTTAAAAGAGTGATTTTTTTTGGAAGCTAACCCTTTCCAGGGGTTTTGACTCAGCTGGAGAAATTGACTTTTAAAAGACTGAATTTTTATCATGTTTTTGGAGGCTGACCCTTTCCAGGGGTTTTTGACTCTTTTGGGGAATTTATCTCTTAAAGGAATAAATCTTTGGATTTGAATTAGTGATTTTGGAGGCTGACCCTTTCCAGGGTTTTTGTTAAAATGAAGAAATGTGTGGAGGCTAACCCTTTCCAGGGGTTTTTGTTAAAATGAAGGAATGTGTGGAGGCTAACCCTTTCCAGGGGTTTTTGTTAAAATGAATGGCAGAAAGATTATCTAATGGAGACTTCTTGTTTTAAAGCCCAAGATTAAGGCTGACTCTTGCTGAGGACAGGTAAATATGGATTCTAGACTCTGCTAAGGAAAATTGATGAAGATAAGGGTGACAGAGACTGTCCATGTCTCTCATTCCAAAAAGTGTACTCAATATGAGATTGAGACAATCTTAGCTTGTTTAAAGTCTGGTTTAGAGAATGGAAGAAATTCACCAGGATATGTTAAAAGGTGACTAAAGACCTGTTCCTATGTTTATAAGAAACCTGATGGGTCCTTGTATACAAGCTCAAGAGGAAGCTGGAAATGCTTTTAAGAAGCCTGTGGGTCCTTGTACAAAGCCCAAGAGGAGGCTAATCGAGGGTCATCGAGGGTCCTTGTTATAGCACAAGAGAAAGCAATGTAGTTTTGAGTTCTAAGGCTTTTGCCAAGATTTTTCACCGGGAATATTTCATCTTGGGGGTTTGAACTACAGATCTCTAATTAGGAAAGAGCCTTCACCGGGAAGACATTCTCAATCCTAGGCCATATTCCTATAATATATATATATATATATATAGTTTAGCTGTCCTAAGGTTTATACTCAGACGTAGTTCTAAACAATTATATGTACAGTTTATATTTGACAGTAATTTAAACAAAGACTGTAAATTGAAAGCTTGTAAAGCCTAACCTGGATGGAGTGGAGGCCTTTGAAGAAGTATGTACAAAGCCTTACCAGCAATTTTTGTTGTTTTGATAACAGTTGAATATTTATGATAAACAGTTAATGGTTTTTGAAAACAGAAGAAGTGAAGATGGACAAAGGTCACATAGGTATCTGAAGAGTTTCACCGGGAATAATGCCCTTCAAATACCAGAAGAATGTTTTGAAAACAGAAAGGAGATTTTGAAAATACAGTTTTTGAAAACAAACTATGAAAAGAAAGAAGGTGTTGGGTCTTACACTCTAATAGAGGCCCATTGAAAATGATTTACTGTTTATGAAAACAGTTGAAAATGATTTGCAATTGAAATGATTACTGTTGTGAAAACAGTTGATTATTGATTTGAAATGATTACTGTTATGAAAACAGTTTTGAACATTGACAAAAGTCAACTTAATTAAGGCAAAGATGAAATCTATACCTAATTAAGACCTAAATAATTTAGGGTTTTATCATAAAATTATTCACAAAATAACTAGATTAAACAAAATGAAGATATATATTTTCAAAGTATTTAAGAAAACACTTAAAACATACTATTTTAAACCTAATAAAAATATATGAAATAAATAATTTTTTTATGATTTTTTTGATTATTCATAAAATAGATATATTAAATACAAGTGTGTGAAAAATGAGGTGAAAATGGATTTATTTGATAGGTTAAATAATTGTGTGAAGTTTGTGAATAAAACAAAGAAAAATAGTGGTAAAAAATTGGGTTTGTCTCCTCCAAGGTTTGAACACACGCCCTCTAAGTCACCAGCTCAAAATAACACCACTCAGCCAACGCGCGTTTGGTGATTATAACACTCACCCATTTGGTTATGTTTCAAAACAAGTGATAAATCATTGAAAAATAAAAGAATCAAAAAGTCTGGGGCGAGGGGGATTCGAACCCCAGACTTGAGGCATGAGGAGACTAAGAGCGCATGTGAGGCCACTAGGGCAAGTTATTCATTCGTTTAGAAAATGCCTACCATTGAAAATAAAATAAACTTTGCCCAGAGATTTGAAATTTGCACGCCATAGCCATGGTCGTCTTCTTCCTCAAGCTCTCAAATTTTGAATTTGTGAACTTGCTCATTTCTCAACCACTTGCAAAGATGTAAAGACCGAACTTGCTCTAAATTCACTCACGATTCTAAATATGTAACTAATATGAATTTATATTAACTATATCTACTGAATTATCTAAAATACGTGAAGAACCCTAAAATTTGAAATTTAAATTAAATGGCTATACTGAAGCATAAATGACTGATGATAGAGGGTTTTTAATCCTCTTATGATGCTGAATGAAATGGTGTTGAGTTTTAACCAAAAAGATACACAAATTAAAGAGGTGGAGTTGAGAAACTTACCTCTGAAAATGGAGATCGTGAGGATGTTAGAGAGCACCTAGGCTTGTATGAATGATCCCAAAAGCTTCCTTGGGACTCAGTGATGCTAACTAGATGCTTGTTGTGACCTCAAACCTTCTTAATTGCTCTATGGACCTCCCTCGATTTGAGCTTCAAGTGGACATGGAGGGTGATGAATCTTGAGTTACAGATGAGCTGCAGCCATCTGAACAACTTCACTATGACCTGAGGAACGTGTCTGGATGCTTGGCTTTGTTGGAAACCTTCTGAATTGCTCTATGGACCTCCAACTGCAACAGCTCCAAAGTGAGAGCAACAATGGTGTTCCTCCACTTACAGAAGTGATCCAGGTGCTTGGATCACCTCAAATGAACCCCCTTGAGATGTTAGAAATATTACTTTCCAAAGATAAGCTCTGGTTTGAAGAAAACGATTCTTCTTGCCAAAGAACTTTGAAAAACCATAAGCATGAGAAAAGAAAGAGAAAGCAAGGAATATGGTTGCTTTGGTGTGTTTTCTGAATGAGAAAGAGCCCTCTATTTATAGGCAATTGGTTCAGAGTAATTGTGTATAGTGAGCTTGCTTAGTGAAGTGAGTTTGGTTTCTTAGCCATGAAGAAATTTTGAAAAGATCCCAAATGCAATGATGCATTTTCGGGCTAGCTTCCCCAACCATTGATCTTGTATGATCTTAGGGAACATTTATGATTCAAAGGAGAGTTCTAATTGGCTTAGAGCAAGATTCCTTGATGATTCACCATTTGCCATAAATTCAAAAATGCAATCATTACATAATCACATGCCTTTGTTTTTGGGAATCTTCTCTAATCCTTATGCAATGATGAATTTGGATGTATGGCATGTTTTCAGATGCATTAGAGGTCGGGTAGCATCACTTAGAGAAGTCACTTGCACAAAATTGCAAAGTTTCAAATTGTACATGACCTATAATTTTCACTTCAAGTGCCTAACTTTGATCAAGCATATCTCTTAGCTCAAAATGAATTTGGGAGAGGTTGAGCACAATTTGGAAATCCCTTAATATGTACTTTGATTCATTAGTTTAGTGTTTGCCCAAATTCTTTACGGAAATTAGTGAAAAAGTCCCATGAAGTTTGAAGAAAACTAGGGTTTTCTTGCATGTTTTGTGAAGGCAGCCACTTTGAAGCTCCATAACTCTTCAATGGTTGATTTTTAGCCAAAACATCATATGTGTCAAAGTTGTTTATTGGATCAAAATCTACAACTTTCATGTTGGAAGTTTTTTTCAGTTTGTAGGTGAAATTTTGAGAAAATCCCTTCCAAAGTTTGGCAAAATCACTTGAAAAACACTTGGAAAATTTTCTAAGTATGAAAAGTCAAACATTTGACTTTTGATTTTTGATTGATTTTCTTTGATCAAATGACTTTAAATATCATATATTGATGATTTAAAACTCCAAAAGTCATGGTTGACCAAAATTTCCAAAAAGTCAAAGATGATCCTGTGCAGTTGACTTTTTCAGATGAAGTGAATTCTTGGACTTTTGTGATGAATCAAAATCTCCTCTTCAAATGAGTGATGTGAATGGATTATATTGAGGGAATAGGAGCACTTGAGTCATGCTTTGAGTCTTGGATCCATGTCCTGATTAAAAGTCAACTATCCTGGTGAATTAGGTCAAAAACCCTAATTATCGACCAGATGAAAATGATGACTGTAGGCCTTGAATTGAGATGTGATGTCCAGTGGATCTTGTCATATGAGCTATTTGAAGATGATTGATGTCTTTGAATGATCCCCTGGGCTTTTTAGGGTTTCCCAAAGGTGATCCCTGATTTCAGTCCTTGATAGGCTCAAAAACCCTAGTCGGGTGACCTGAGTAAACCTGTACTCAGATGACTGGGTGTCTAATCAATCATAGGTGAATATAAAAGTGAAGCTTTTGAGTCCTATGATTGTGCTAGAGACCAATCCTTCTATTGATTGATCCTTTGCCTGAGTTTTCTTGTCTTTGAACATCCTTGATTAAATGCCAGATGAAGAAGTGACTGCTCTGGGTACTTGTTTTGACCTGATGAAAATCCTGAAGATATGTCATCTCAGGGGGGTCAAAAATTAGGGTATGACAGATGCCCCTATTTAAGTTTCTTTTATCTGGAGGGAGAGAGATTGATATCTCGATCTCTCCTGCGTGAAAGAAACTTAAATATCAGAGAATGCCCAAATTTTGGGCGCTCCTGAGATGTTGTAATTGATAAAATCTTTGCATGACTTGATCCCGTTGTCGCACTTGGCGGGGGATGAGGAGACAAACTCCTGTAGAAATACTTGATGTGTACTCTGGCGAATGGATGGCAGTGTAGGATGCGCAATCCATCTTCTTTAACTAAGTGTTGATACTTAGAAAAAGGTAAACAACCTCCCCTCGTTTCGGATGTCCATATCTCGAAACTGGTCTCAGTCGTGTTTGGACAATATCTCAGATAAAGAGAAAATTTCCAAAGGTTTATTTCCTCATCAAACTTCCCATCAGCACTCAGAGATGAGACGCCATTTGATTGTAATAAAGAAACTTCAAAGGTTTTTTTCCTCATCAAACTTCTCATCAGCACTCGGAGATGAGACGCCATTTGATGGTAATAAAGAAACTTCAAAGGTTTGTTTCCTCATCAAACTTCTCATCAGCACTTGGAGATGAGACGCCATTTGATGGTAATAAAGAAACTTCACCATCTTTCCTTTTGACTTGACGTCTTTGAAAGAATGTCATATGGCCTCATGATCTTTTGAGGGGCTAATGACTTTGTTTGAAAGCGAACGAACTGTTTTTGGGACGAAAACCGCCATTCGTCGACTTGTGCCAGGGAACCAACAAACTGTTTTCCTAAGAGGAGAACCGCCATTTGTCGACTCTGAAGGGGATGAAACATCCCAGAAACAGACAAACTATTTAAAGAAACTGCCATTTGTCGATCTCTTGAGTGTTTAACAGACAAACTGTCTTTCCTTGGGGAAAGACTGCCATTTGCCAATTGCCAGGGGAACAAACTGTCTTCTACTGGGAGAGACTGCCATTTGTTGATTGCTAGGGGAAAAAACTGTCTTCTACTGGGAGAGACTGCCATTTGTTGACCCTGCCGTGAAAGAAAGTGAGCAAACTGTCTTATGCCGAAAGAGACTGCCATTTGCTGACTTTGTTGAGGAATCTTTAAGCAAAATGAACTGTCTTCATGAAGAAGGCTGCCATTCGTTATTTTTTCCTGAAAAAGCGAGTGAACTGTCTTTTGCCGAAAGAGACTGCCATTCACTGACTCCGTTGGGGATCATTTGTTGATCTGCTGGGGAGATTCCAAATTATTTTCTTTGACGAAAAGTGGCATCTCTTGAACCTGCTGGGGAAATACCAAACTGTTTTCCAAGAGGAAAAACTACCACTTGTCAATTATGTTGGGGAATCCACACTTCTTAGAGAAGAGAACCACTCATCGACCCTGTGGGGAATTCCAAAATGCGAAATAGACTATCTCATCTGAAGAAGACTGTCGAGTGTCGCCCTGCGGGAGAATCTCGGCTGGGGAACTCCAAAAGTGAACAAACTATTTCTTTGAGGGAGACTAACATTTGTTGACTTGTTTGGGAAATTTGGGTGTATGAACCTTCTTCATGTAGAAGAAAACCCTTTCACAACTTTGCAGGGGAATCTTGAGTATATGCCCAAGTAATTTGGGTATTAACGCGATCAAAACCTGGCTCTCACTCTCTCATTACGCAAATATGGTGTGAGACGAAATGCATGAATATTACGATGATTATAAAATGCAAAGTGAATGTGAATAGAATTGTCGCGGATGTAAAATCCTATGATACGACTCGAATCTTGTTGATCAGAAGATGTCCTCTTCTTGTAGTTCGTACTCTGTTGGGAATACCTGCTTATTAGTTGTCCGCTGTACGAAGTGAGTAATATGAATTGAAGTGAAGATCCGTCATCGGGAGATGTTCGCAAAGCGACCTCATGGGGAAATCTTGGTTCCCGGAGTCTCAACCGTTCTCGGAGCAATTGTTTGCATTCTTCCTATTGTTTGTAAACCTTAGAAAGAAATTTCACCTTTATTTTTGCAAGTAAATTCACTTTATTTTATGAAAACATTTGTTTCAAGAAAATGACTGTTTAAACTTAAAATGCATTTCAAGAAACTGAATAAGACTAGATTGCAAAGAAAAGCACAAGGCTCAAATTATTATATACGGAATGGTAACCAGCCAAATGCTTGATTCCATGGAGTATTTATAAAGTTGGAAATTGGTAATTTTTGGGAAAAGGGCTACGATGAAACGTGACGACCGTTATCTTTCCCTTCCACTCCGAGTTGCGCTGTGTTCGTGCTTCGTAGAAGATGACCTACTGATGATGAATACTCTGTTATGGATTTCGAATGATCAAGTTTGTCCTGAACACAGTTACTTGCCATATATCCCTAACTTTTGCGTAAACTACCCCTCTCAGGTTTTAAGTCTACCGGGATTGATTATATATATTTTTTGTCTCTAACTTTTGCCTGAATCGCCCTTTCGGGTTTTCGATTCACCGAGACGCTATTTTTTGCCTAAGTCGCTCTTTGCGAGTTTTCAAATTTGCGAGCTGTTCTTTTTTTTTTAGGCGAAGTATTTCTTGACTGCGTCGACGTTCAGAGGACGGGTGAATTCTTCTCCATCCATAGTCGTGAGTATTAAGGCTCCTCCTGAGAAAGCTCTCTTGACCACGTAGGGGTCGTCATAATTGGGAGTCCATTTCCCTCTCGAATCTGTGAGAAAAGATTGAATCTTTTTGAGTACAAGGTCGCTTTCTTTGATTGTGCGAGGTCGAACCTTTTTGTCGAAATCTTTCTTCATTCTTTGTTGATATAGCTGACCGTGGCATAAAGCTGTCATGCGCTTTTCTTCGATCAAGTTCAATTCATCGAATCTGCTTTGACACCACTCGGCTTCTGTTAATTTCGCCTCCATCAAGACTCTCATTGATGGGATCTCAACCTCTATGGGTAGGACTGCTTCCATGCCATATACAAGGGAGAAAGGAGTTGCTCCATTCGAAGTACGTACTGATGTACGGTAACCATGAAGAGCATACGGGAGCATTTCATGCCAATCTTTGTAAGTGATGACCATCTTCTGAACGATTTTCTTGATGTTTTTGTTAGCTGCTTCTACAGCTCCATTCATCTTTGGTCTGTAACGAGATGAGTTGTGATGTTCAATCCTGAATTCTTCACAAAGTTCCTTCATCATTTTGTTATTCAAATTTGACCCATTGTCAGTGATTATCTTGCTAGGAATGTCGTAGCGACAGATGATGTGATTCTTGATAAACCTGACGACAACTTGTCTTGTAACATTTGCATATGAAGTTGCTTCAACCCATTTGGTGAAATAGTTTATGGCTACCAAGATGAAGCGATGTCCGTTGGACGCTTTCGGCTCGATCATTCCAATCATGTCGATTCCCCACATGGAGAAAGGCCAAGGGGAAGAGAGTATGTTGAGAAGAGATGGTGGCACATGAATTCTATCGGCGTAGATCTGTCATTTGTGACACCTCTTTGCGTGCTGGTAGCAATCTGACTCCATCGTCAGCCAATAATATCCTGCTCTCAGTATTTTCCTTGTCATGGTATGTCCATTGGTGTGAGTACCAAAGGAACCTTCATGTATTTCTCTCATGAGTACTTCTGCTTCTTTTCTGTCAACGCATCTAAGCAGAACCATGTCGAAGTTTCTCTTGTACAGAACATCTTCATTCAGGAAGAATCTACAAGCTAACCTTCTCAAAGTCTTTCTATCTTTCTTTGATGCCCCAAGAGGGTACTCTTGCTTTTGAAGAAAGTTCTTGATGTCGTGATACCACGGTTTGTCGTCGATGATTGCTTCTACTGTGAAAACATGAGCGGGCCTATCCAGGCGCATAACATCGATCCGAGGAATGTCATTCCAATGATTTATCCTAATCATGGAAGAGAGTGTGGCTAATGCATCAGCCAAGTTGTTTTCTTCGCGAGGAATGTGATGAAAATCTACCCTGTCGAACAATGGTAACAATCTCCTCGCGTAGTTTTTGTAAGGAATTAGCCCTGGTTGGCGTGTTTCCCATT